>NC_051178.1:223465980-223744452 GCF_013339695.2 Rhipicephalus sanguineus
GCTAAACGTGAGAGAGACGACAACCGTAGTACCAGATTTAAGCAAATACTTTGTGACTGAAGTCATTCGACCTTTATTCAGGAATAAGTCCTTTGTTATCCCTATGCTTATAAAGAAAAAAAAATACCACGTCGATAAATTTTAGATAACGTCCATAATCGGACACATTTTCCCATCTCTTTCGTTCCCTCTCTGTTACCTTCAGCTAAGAGTGTCAGTACTTGTTAACACCATTAGTATTTGTTCAAATGTACAGTGTCACCTGCCTATCGTTCGCCTTGGTATTTTGGAGGACATGTGGTATATGTAAGGTTGTTGCAGACACTTTGGTTACGGATTATTTTCCTGCCATGCCCATATCCTTGTATCTGGTCTTACGTAGATTATGACCCTTCGGCAGCTGGTTCTGTTGACTACGTCTAAACAAGGCACGCGAAAAGGTCTCGTAACAAACACTACAACCCAGGAGGGGACGCCTAATCCGTACGAAGATAAACAGATATCGCGTGCTTACAAAGGGGCCTGCAGTAAATTAAAGCAGCAACCAGAACTCCTGGCGCCGTGGGCTCGCGAGAATAATGCGAGTGGTGTCGTGGCTTGCGCGTGCTCTTCCTTCCGCCAAAGAGACTCACACAACGAAGCGCAGTGTTCGCGCTCTCCGCAAACGGAACGAGCGGCGCGTCTCCGAAAAGGAGCGGAGAATAGATTAACGCAGTCGGCGGGCGCGATCTCTCCTCTGCCGGCGCGTGTCGACAGCGTTCTCTCGTCGCGAGGCGTGTTTACTCTAGTAGTAGTAGCGGCCACCGCGCGCAGTTTGCACTGCAATTTAGGAACAACCGGGACCGACAGCTGCAACGCAGTTAAACGCAGCCGTAACACGTCCCGTCGCTTTCCAGCTCACGAGTTTTCTGCTTGGAGCGCTGCGTGGTTTTAGTGTTGACCGACTGCTCGCGCAGCCCCAGAGTCGTCTTGCGCACCGATTCATTGTTTGGGCTCTGAACTTGTAGAAACTTGTAATCCTGTATAGCAATCCTGTGAGTTCAAGGCGCGTTGCAGTCACATGAACGCGTAATTCTTGGCCGCCGCCGAGACATGTAATTCTACCGCAAGTTCTATCGAGGCAGTATCAAATTCGTTACAAACGCACTATCTATCTATCTATCTATCTATCTCATCATCTATCTATCTATCTATCTATCTATCTATCTATCTATCTATCCTATCTATCCTATCTATCATCTACCTATCTATCTATCTATTATCTATCTATCTAATCTATCTATCTATCTATCTATCTATCTATCTATCTATCTATCTATCTATCTATCTATCTATCTATCTATCTATCTATCTATCTATCTATCTATCTATCTATCTATCTATCTATCTATCTATCTATCTATCTATCTATCTATCTATCTATCTATCTATCTATCTATCTATCTATCTATCTATCTATCTATCTATCTATCTATCTATGTAAACGTTTGCTCATATTTTGTATGATTACTCTTCTTTCATGTCTATGCTTATTGTTGGAACGCATATGTGGAACGCTTTGTAAAGGGAGAGCAAATCAGAAAGCTTCCTCCAAGCACCGATCATCTTTGGAGCGTTACAGCGTTAAAAGCGAGCACATTTTATGAAAAGTTGTATCGTGTTGTTAGGCAAAAAGCACGAGACACTACTTTTTCCTTCACTAAGCTAATTAAACATCTTCAATATAATACTGTGGGCAAGAGATTGTGATAAGCAAAAGTTCTCTTTTATGTGATGTGAAACCGGTTTGCTACCTGCACATGGGGACAGGGTGGGGTAGATTTAAAGATGGAGAGGAAAGAGAGAGAGGAAAGATAGAAAGATAGGCACTGACACTGCACACACAGAATCAGTCGGTCACTCGCGTGTACGCGACATTTCTGTCACAGCCGCTTGTCCAAGTTCGTCTCTCTTAAAAACCTCAGCAGTGCCTTCGTCGCCTTCAGCTGTGATGTCTTCTGTTGACGGCATGCAAGAACTGTTTCAACAGACATTTGTCTACTGTCAAGGCGCGCTAGAACGGACGCCAGTGACTGTCTCTGAACATTATATGCCGGACAGTCGCACAGGACGTGGTGTAGCGTCTCCTCGCAATGGCAGGCATCGCAAGGAGCGTTGTCGGCCATTGCAATCCAAAAGGAATAGGACTTCGTAAATGCCACGCCTAGCCATAAGCGATAAAGCAGTGTGGCCTCTCTTCGGCGGAGTCCAGTTGGCATACAGAGATGCATCAAACAGGACAGGTGAAAAGTTTACACAGGGTACTTGGAGAGCAGCAGATAACGCCTTGAAATAGCCTGCAGTTTATGTTTAGATGTGAGCTAGACGAAAACAGCAAAACGGCTCATCTTTAACCACGCAGCCAAAACTTAAATCGCTTGCGTCGGTTTTCTCACCGAGCAAACGCACCGCGTGCTCCTCGGGGAACAGTTAGTTTTCGCGGCAGCCACAGAGACGTTTCAGTCGCAAAATAACTTTTGCGAGCTTGAAGGTGACAAGATAGTATAACTCGTTAAACGAGCTTGCCACCTCTTTTCTTGTTAGAGTGACATCGTCGCAAGCTGAGCTTGAAAGCTTTGATTTCAATAAATGATAACCCAAGCACCTTTTGTCCCTTGATCGGGTGTACGAAAGGCGGTATTTTTAAGCGTAAGAAAAACAGCAATAAATTGCATAGGGGTCCGGCAGGGAAGAGAGAAGGTTCTCCGTCTTCTTTACAGGGCAACGTAGGCGCAAGCAGTGAAGGTAATATAGTATATAATCGCAAAACGCGTTATAAAAACGATCTCTAAGAACATCTGCAATCATCCTTCTGTTAACTAAAGAAATTGATGAACACTTCTCTCACTCAGCTATTTTACGCAATTTTGTGGTAGCCAGTGGTTAGTAGTTAGGATTTAGTGATTATTGTTGGGGTTTAACGTCCCAAAACCACGATATGACTATGAGAGACACCGTGGTGGAGGGCTCCGGAAATTCCGACCACCTGGAGTTCTTTAACGTGCACCTGAATCTAAGTACACGTGCCTCTAGGATTTCGCATCCATCAAAATGCCGCTGGGATTCCATTCCGCGAAATTCGGGTCAGTAGTCGAGCACCGTCCACTAGACCGCCGTGGCGAGTAGAATTTAGGCTTTCACCACCGACACAAACGTGACGGTGGAAATGGAACGTGCCCTCGCGCATCTGAGTTGCAGGGTGTGTTCGCCGCTTTACGCTATACATATAATATATACACGGCCGTTTTGAGAATCCCGAGCTGTCAAACGAGAGCCATGTTGCATGCGAAGTTTGGTATGTTGGAGTGCTAGATAGATAGATAGATAGATAGATAGATAGATAGATAGCTAGATAGATAGATAGATAGATAGATAGATAGATAGATAGATAGATAGATAGAGTAGATAGATAGATAGACAGACAGACAGACAGACAGACAGACAGACAGAAGGACAGACAGACAGACAGACAGCAGGGACAGACAGACAGATAGATAGATAGATAGATAGATAGATAGATAGATAGATAGATAGATAGATAGATAGATAGATAGATAGATAGATAGATAGATAGATAGATAGAAGAGGGAAACGCGCGGAGGTTAACCGGAATTGCATCTGGTTCTGCTACTAAGGCGAGGGGTAAAAAAAAAAGGTGGAAAGAAAAGCGGAGAGAAGAAACAGCAGGCGGTAACACACACAAACTGATCCCAGTCCTCACCCTCGTTTTCTTTTCTTTGTCTTTTTTTGACGAGTCAGTATACGTGTACATCCGCCCATATATACTACCGCTGCCTATAGGCTGATTAGCGCATTTTGGTTCCGCTGGAAGAACGCAGTGAACGAGCCAAGATAACGACATGATTAGGATGCACGCCGTAGCGGGCCACTCCGGATGAATTTTGAGCACTGCGGTTCCTTAACCTGCACCTACATCTAGGTACACATGCGTACACACGTGTTTCGACACCATCGAAACACGGCCGCCGGGGCAGGGAATCGAACCCTCATCCTCGAGCTCAGCAGCGAGATACCTTAGTCGCTAAGATACCACTGCAGGCTGCACAATAAGGTAACAAACACGGCCTAGATATTCTCAGTAAAAATATACTTATTCGGGAGTATCGATTCTTTTAATAAAGCGAATTGCTTTATAAAGCTGTCCGGCTATTCGCTTTCATTGACAATCATCTTCGAGTGTTTCGCCACATCTCTTTTTAATTTTCCACAAAGGGGAAAATATAAAAACAATTAAGCGTCCTCACAATAAGGGAAGTTCAAGTACGAAAAGTTGAAGCGCGCATGAAAATAAAGGGCATACGCTGGGAACATTCGGTGCATGCCTGCTGGAACATCACGCCTTCGCATTATTGCTGACTCCGCCGCTAATTATTGTTTACTCGAGCGTCGAACGAAAGAAGTGGGGAGCGCTGGAACTAAACGAAGTGAAAGAACACGATGCATCAGCAACAAAAAGAAAAACAGAGGGGGGGGGGGGGTGTATTGCGACACTATAGAAAAAGCGTGGGCTTGGGTTTGCCGAAGAGTACCTTGCTTCCTTCTTACTGTTCGGCACGTCGCCAGGCTCTTAGTGTTGTCTTTGCGACTCTTTGGTCTGGTTATCACAAGGCCTTGTGCAAGACCGATGGGTTCCCAGAAAGGAAAGCAGGCTGGGGCGAACAGCGGCCCCCAAAAGCAATAATAATAATAAAACTTCCGCTCGTTGCTAACGGTCATGCGTCTGCAGCAGCTGAGCTCGAATGTCATTAACGCCATTAGCTCTCGACGACGCCTGGCTGCTTGCCTGTGTGCACGGAGGACGTCGTTTTGTGGATCGAAATTCTGAAAGCACGCCGCCTCCTTCCCCTCCTCTACCGCTTCTCTGCACTTCGAATGCCTCTCTTCTTCCGAACTTGGCAAACACTCCGTGTCATCACTTTCGACAACGTCGCGTCGTACTGCGACACCGTTTTGACGCGTCGTGACGAGCCCTGCTCCGTTGCGCATTTTAAGGACGAGTCGAGATTCATGTCGCTGTACGGTCTTCGCCTTCACGTGCGCTACAACTGCCGAACGAGAGAGAGGAAAAAAAAAAGAAAACACCCCCAAGAAGCGTTGCACAGTGGCGCCTGTTCTCGTGGGAACGCAGGTTTATCACGGCGTTTAGGGAGTCGTGCATGGGTGAGAAGAAGACGTTGTTTAATGAAGAGAAAGGAGGAGAGGTCGGCCTAGAAAGCGGGTTTTTAGCCTGCTACTCCTCACGGGGGTAAGGGGAAAAGGGAAAGAGAAAGAGGTTATACTAGTGCACTATAGGCGAGGTGGTTGTGTCGACACTACTGATTTTAAAAAGAGAGATAGAGAAGCTTTAGCGCACGGCTTTCTTACAACTGTGCCACCCGATGGAATGACACGAAAAGAAGCACTAAATATGATGTCAGCTTATGTGCAAGTGCTAGTTGATGCTTCAGCTGTCGTGTAGGAATCGAAGTTAAACAGACAAAGAAAACTGCCGTTACACTCATTCGTTTGACTGAAAAGTTTATCCCGTGGCCTTTTGCCTTTTAATAAATGCATTTATGGAGAGGGTGGTGACTATTGCCGGTTCCGGCTATTTTTCGTCTCCTGCATGATAGTTTTCCTTTCTTAACCAACATAATAAATGAGAAAGGAACACGCAGACAGATGTTAGTGTTAACATATTATAATGTTCATCCGACAAGGAAAGCTCACGGAAGGGGAACTTGCCCAAAGTATAAATAAATGTCCACGTAACGAAAATTACTCGCGAATTATAAGCGTTCTTCGAAAATAAGGCTTTGTTTTTTAATACCGCACTCCAAGTTCAACATTCGGGCCGTCACTAGGAATGCGCGTTCGAATTGTACGCGCAGCAAACGTCAGGCTTTAGTTACAATAGGCTCAAGGGCTGCGTGTGAGACATTGGTCGCTAGTATTCAAGTACACTGGAGAAATACACCTCAGAGATGAAGTTTATGAATATTTACGCTTTGTACTTTGCGGACGTCATCTCTGCACGTTTGATCATGCGCTATGAGATACATTTAATAGATATTGCTCTGTTCAAGCAAAAGAGCGGCTGACATATTATTTCCCTTATTCTCGAGCAATTGATTATTATGTGCTTGATAGAAGGTTTGTTTTGTTTGTCGGTTTGATTATTTGTTTGTTTGTTTTTTTTTCATGCGCATGGAAGGTGAAGGGCTTCATGACAGGTCCTGATTGAAGAAGATATATCCAAAAGTTGTTGCCAGCTATTTATTCGGATGTATGTCCGCTGAATAGGCGCTGTTCGTGCGTGAATATGACAGGCGCTTCTTTCTGAATCCGATCAGTTGTGTGCAGCGGTTCGTATACATGCCAGCGATCCACCATTTTCAAGCATACGCAGAGTGTAAGCGGTTATGATGAAGTAGCATGTCTTTGGTGTTACAGCCTTTCATTGCGCATCCTCGTAAGTGTTGAAAGGCGTGATTGTGCCCGCAATACCTCATTATGAAGCTGTCACCCGCATCAAACTTTTTTTACATCGACGTATCTACATGATTTCAGCAAAACTGTTCTGCGAAGGGTTCTTCCGTAACGCCGATAGTTTGAAGAGAAAAAAATTCGCACTCGGCTGTCGAACGTTGCGAACAGATAAGAGAAGGTTGGAATTCCGGCAAGAAAAGTTTGAACAGAGCGCGCGTTTCATCGAATTCGCGCGTGGAAGCAGCTCGATCAATCACAAGTTCGGAACTAATCTAAATTTCTTCCGCCAGTAACGTTTCGGGTCCTCCGACAAAACCGAAATAAGCGCACAACACCGAAGAACGAGCAGATATGAATGGGTGGGCGGCAGCGCTATAGTTCGCTTGATCGATGACGCCGTCATCAGTCTCGCAAACCTCGCTCTGCTTCTATCTGTACGAACAAACCCGAAGCGTATACCCCTTTTTTTTATCTCCCAGGAAATAATGTCTTTCTAAGGAGTCGCCCAAAACTCACAGGTTGATTAAAGTTCCGAAATAGCCGATGATAGAAGCGCGGCAAAGATTGCAAGAAGAAAGAAAGAAACACCGGTGGCGTCGAGCGAAGATTTGTCCAAAAGGAGGAAGTAGGCTTAGGAGAACTCGGGTTTGCGATGAGCTTCAAGACAATATCGCGAGCCAAATGGCGCTCTTAACGCGGCGAGAGTTGGAACGATAAGAGTGCCGCTGCGCTGACAGACGCGAAGAAATTAAATTGTCGTTTTCCCCTCCGGAATCCGACACTCTCGGCCGGCCTCACGGAAGAGAGAGAGAGAGAGAGTCGAGCGCCCTGGCTACGGACGCGTACTTCACCACACAAAGCAAGTAAAGCAAAAAATGACAAGATTAGGGCGAGTGCGTAGAAACGGGTGTAGCGGATCAACTGCAAATAAAGCGAAGCGTCGAGTGTGTTCGTCATTTTCACGGCGTGACGAAATACTATACGGCGAAACGTTGCGAAAGTCCGCTCCTGCGATGGAGCAGGAAAACGAAAGCACCGAATTCCAAATGGCAGTTTGATACAGGTCGATCAAAAAGCGATCGAAGCGACGGAACGCACCTATGGTAAAGAAAACTGAGCCAGTGCGATTCTGGAAATCGTACAGGCGGAGGAATCGCATGTTGCGAAGGACAGAGACAAGGACGAAAATCTGCGTTTCTTTCCTCAAACTGCGTTCGTGACAAGTTGGTCTCGTGCTCTGACGTCTAAAACGATGGGTCTTATGGAGGATGTTGGTAAAAAAAAAAAATACTCAGGCATTTCTTCCCTAGCGTTCCAGAAACACGCCTATACACTAAAACGAAAGAAAATCGATTCTTCTCTTAAATGAACCCTGAGTTCAGAGGAACCAAAAGCCCCGTACGTGTGCCACCGAGGAAAGACATTCACTGCACAATGATTCCTTTCTGCCACAGATCGCATCGCTGAGGACACAGCACACGACGGTTTCGAAGGAAATAAAAGGAAAAAGAAACAAATACAGATAAATAGACACGAACAGTTAACGGTGCATCTCGGACACAGCCTACGTAACGACATCAACGGTGAGAAATCTCGATGTGGTGACTGCCAAGTGGCGTTTACTCTTGCGAACATCAATTTCTGTTGGTGAAAACTCGCGAACTAAAGCACCGTGTTGGAGGGAGAAATGAAACCAACACTCAGCGTTGCTGAGCGACCAAATGCCTGTCTTTCTCCCGAAAAACAACTGAAGACGCTAGAGCGGAAATATATCGCTCTTCTTAAAAACGCCACTAGATGGCAGTCAATAATAAAGGTTTGAGAGTTCAGCATGATTTCGTCTGTCTAGCCGCGAATGTGATTTCTACTTTCTTCCAGATTCTGACAGAGCCTTTTTTTTTTTATTAAATGTATATAACGAGAGGTTGGTGCCAATGTGTGGCGTCGGCTACTCCTCTTCTATATGCAAAGACACATAGAAGAACACTCAAGCACCAAGTTCTTCCATAATAAAGGTGTCCACACAACGCTAACATTCACAAAACACAAATATTCGCAAAAATGAAATGTCCGCGCATTACATAGAAGTTCGCTAAGATGCTGTCGTAGCCGATCATAAGTCACTTGGGAATTGTCCCTTAGGTACCGCACTCTATCTGCAACATTTACGTTTTCACAAAGAATTCCCTGCTACAACGAACTCTCAGTTATGTAGCGTTGATCCAGGCGTACAATTTAATATTCCGATAAATGTGAGCATATCTGCAGAAGCAGTCATTCATAGGCTTCGGCTAGGCACGGTCTATACGAAGACCATCACGTATAGAATAAGAGAATCTCACAGCGGTAAATTCTCATGTGGAGAAGCTGAAGAAGACACAGATCACCTTCTTCTACACTGTAAAAATTATGATGCTCCTCGCAAGAAGGAAGGAACAGGAGAGAAAGAAAAGGCAGGGATCTTAAGAGACTTTTTCAAAAAACTAAATTGTTTGGATAAACGGCCCCCATCAATATCAAAATTATTGGCCCATGGCCGAGGGGTATTTTCGAAACATTGCTGCGCATGCACTTGTGAAATTTTCGGAGCGATCAGAAATATCTTACAGAACTTGATTGGATAATCATTTCCAGAAGTCAACTATCTGTTTGTTCACCACTGAAGGTTGAAGTCGGTACATTTGGGAAGAACAAACGATGTTCCGTTTTCCGCTCCGTACGGTTCATGGTAGCAGGCGTAGTGTATTTTTTGGTCATTGCCTGTGGGATGATGCGTGCACCAGTACCCCACCAATTTACGGATGCTTCTTAGGTGAATAGGTGAGAGTAAGACCATCTTTGTAGAGGCTCTATTTGAGCTTGGAAACAAATCACGGGTAGGCTATAGGCTGGTCATTTACTGCGCCCCAGAGAAAAACACTGATTAGTCTTCTTTCAGCCCCAATTTTTCTTTAACGGGTTTTTGATACAAACTCTTAGTTGAAATGAGCTGCTACAATGTGTTAGACACACAGACAAAGAGAAACCGTTACTCAGCATTGGCAATAAGCCGGCTGCTAGAATAGTCTGCCTCAGCTTCAAAAACGGCATTAACCCTGCCAACTAGAGACCGAAGCAAGGTTTAACAGTATAACGGTAGAATGCTAATGGACCAAGCTCTAGCCGGGAGAACAGAGCACGCTGTGCGCGGGGGCGTTGGAGCAAACGTTCATACATAGGCACGCACACGGAAATATAGTCGGATTTACTGTTTTCTCGTAAAGGACCCATGAAATAAGTCACCACGACGGCCTGCATATGCGCACATTCACTTTCGCAAGGCAGCCGGCATTCGACTATAGCGCGCTGCGAAAAAAAGGGATACTTTATTTTCTTCCCATTACTCGCGTGATGATCCATTCTTTGCTTCGGCGCGGCCGTTAAAACGCGCCACGCATGCAGCGCAGTTCATAAATTTATGCTCGCTACTTGCGGCCGCTTTTACGACGTACCCTGCCGTCAGAATTGCGCGAGAAGACGAGCAAAAAGAAAGAAGGTATACATAAGCAAAGAGAAAAGAGGGCTGGATGGCGTTGTTTTGCCGCCTGAGAGAGTTTGATGTAGCGAAAAATAACGGAGAGGACCCTTGTTTGTATAACGGTCAGCTGCGACCCATTAGAACAGCCGGGGGCTCGCAAAAATAGTAAAAAAAAGAAGAAGCGGTGTCGCAGTCAAAAACTTGTCACTTAAGAGCGCCCTAATTTCGACGGCTCCTTAATATAAATGACCCGTGGCGAAATAACGCCAATGGCACCTTCGCCTGCATAAAGGTCATAAAAAGGCGGAGAGCCGTCAACGTGATGGCGCCTTTATTGCGATAGAAGAAAAAAAAAGAAAGATGATAATAATGAGAAAGAACCGATTAACTTCGCGAAAGGTAATGACGATGGCAGGGAAATAACGTCAAAGCCCAGTCGCAACGTGCTTGCCATGTCTAGTACTACGCGCACACGTTATATATAGATCATGTACGCGGCCACGCATACTCGACTCGCCATATTCGTCGCACGTTTGCCGAGTTTCGTAGGTGAGAAGAGAGTGATTGGATAGAAGTTTGTAAACGTCTCTGGTAATATGGCTTACGGTTTGGCGTTGTTCATTTCGCGTTGCCTGCTCGAGGACAACCAAACCGAATGGAATAGGTAATACACTTATCAATCAGCGCTTGAATGTTCGTGATCCGGCAGTGTCGTCAACGAAGCCGCTTCAACTGAGATTGTGCAACTTCGTCTGGATTCCCAAAATGGGAAAATGTGGGTGCGGTTTTGCTATTTCATCATCGCCATTGTATTTCGTCTCCACTGGGAAAGCCATCCTCAATTACGCCTGTCTTGCGTCAGTTGACACGATCCGATGCCTGCGAATTTTTTAATCACATTACATTGCCCAACTTCATGGCGTCATCGGCTGCACTTCTGCCTTTTTTTTCGACCCCCTTTACTGTCGCTTCGAAGAGAACGGGTTATCTGTTTTGCTAATTATGTGGTCCGCTACCACTCCACTACATCGGCAAGCTATGTGTGCGTTGCATACATATGTATACAAAGCCCGAAATAACTTCTTCACTCTGCTCGACAGTGCTGTTTGATACCTGACCGGTGAATGATGACGGGTGCCGCAGTTCTTCACTAAAGAAGGATGGACGTAACCACCTATAATATAGGACACCCTTTTTACATATTTCTGCTTTCCGAAATATCTATGTAACCACACCACTCTTGGGGTTGCAACAGCCAGAATTCACATACGCGCCGATGTGCTTGCACAAAACGCCAACGTCGATATTCGCCGATAACGACTGAGGTACAGTCCTCAAGCTAGAGTATGTAACCTCAAAGTGACTGCAGTCAACATCCGCGTGACCACGCAGATCTAGACTAGAATCACTTTTGCAGATTAATCCTGCAGATCGCTTTAAACCGTCGAGACTGCCACCTCTGTTCTTTTTTTCATTCTGCCAATCGACCTGCCCGTTCGACCTCGCACTGCGCGGACGAGCGCTGACCATCGCAAGTACACGAAGGCACGCTGCACGGCCGAGCGGAACCGAATTCCCGCCACTGACGGAGAAGCTACGCGTTCCGTTCGTGTACAGCGGGTTCTTTCGGTTCGCGGAACCTTCAGCGCGCAGGCGCTCGCACGCCAAACGTCGTCGGCACGGAGGCCGGCACGCTTTCGCGCTAACGCGGGCCGCGCGTGCGTGTGTGCGTCTACCGCCGTTGCTATACTAGCCCTGTTCCACCGTCACGGCGCATTGCTCGCGCTCCCGCGATGCCCGCTCGGCGCGCCATCTGACTTCAGATCTGGCGGAACGAATGATCCGTCCATTCTGGTTTCCCCCACATCACCCCACGGCTGCCATCTCCGTTTTGCTTTGCTCACGTTCGCCTTTTAGTAGAGCGCAGCCCTGCGGAACGTATAGTACTGCCCTCGTGCAATAATACCAGAGCGAGTTGCTCTAACCTTCGCCACACCCAGCCGCGCCCCCGGATGCCCTCTGTTCCAGCTTTCTCTTGTCGTTCATGCCAGAAATGCCCGGCATTCTGACCGGCGTGCCTAAATGCCTATTGCAGGCCACGTCCGAACCGCGCAAGAAGACTTGCTCTTTCTTTTTTTCTCGCCCGCACTATCGATGTTTTCCTTTTCCTTCTTTCGTTTATTCCTTTTTCCGCCAGCGCCCTGTGTCAGCTGACACGGACCGCTATTTCAGCGCGTTTCTCCAACCGTATATGACAGCAACCATCTCCCCATCACTTCTTCCCCACTCTTCCTTCGTCGTGACCACCCATTTTTCCTCCTTTCCCGATTCCTCGCTCGCCTCACTCGCCACGCGGCGTGGCGTGGAGCAAAACTTACGCTTATTATTGTGACGCCGACCGGCAGGCAGTCAGCCAAGCTGGATCCCCGCCAAGCCGTACCAATCGAATCGTGCAAGACTGATCGGACAGCACGCCTCCCGCAGCAGCCTAGCGCTCGAAGCCACGCGGCGTGCTCTGACGAACCGGAAGAAATATCGGGATGGCCGCGAAATTAAATACCACGGCTTGCCATTCACGAACGCTTTCGAAAGTGCAGACTCGACGTTCAGCGTTTCCTGTCAGCGTGTGTAACTAGAAGGTCAGCGCGGGCAGTCGGAACACGCCTTCGTCATTCGTTGCAGCTGTCATTTCGAGTCATTTCATATCACTGTCGCGCTGCAGTTTGCGAGTTATGCTGATACAAACTGCGCTAAAACACAATTTATCGCAGCAGTATTTTTGGGCCTTGCGTAAAATAATGCTATAATATGCTGCGTTTACTTCGAGTGAACATATCTGACAATAAAAACAGTTATGTGGACCTTGCCCGTCACTTGCAAGTTTGCCAAATTGGCCTTTCGGACTAGTTCGTTCAATGCATCAAAAAGTATGAAACCGCTAGCAGATACGGAGATGTCTTTGTGTCTTTGTCGTCCCTGTCATCTGCTAGCGCTATGACACCTTTTGACAAAAGTTTGTGCCGTGATCAAAATGTCACACACTGTGAACCCGGGTCTGTATTCTCAAATAGCTATGAAGCTGTAGAGCTATTTGCACCGAGCGTATTTTAGTGCATCATGACGCTAGTCACAACATTAGTAAAGGCGTTCGGCCAAAGATGAAAAAAAGAAACAAGTTAAGAACAAGAAGCTCTGTAAGTCAACCACCTCACTCTACATGTTCTATACGACCGGGAATAAGATCGCACCGCCCAAAATGCTGATTCATATCGAGCAACCTTAAATGCAATGTCCAGCCCGCAATTCATAAACTGAGAGTGCCTTCCGCGTACACCACGACTGTCAGGTTCACTCGCTCCCGCTCGCGCAATCAGCGTTAAAGGACAAACGACGCTGGGCTCGGTGCACGCGTATCACAAGGACGGCCGGGATATGGCGCGGATGATGCCTCACCCGCCGACGCCCCTCATGTGCCTCGTCGGTGCGCTAATCCATTAAACTTTCACAGCAGCGTTTAAAGCAAAGTCGTTTAAGAGTGCGCGCACAGAGCTGGCGTCGCGCGGGTGCAATTAAAAGACTGAGTCACTTAAATGAACTCCAGGTCATCGTAAAAGCTACGGCGTCGTGCCAACCTATAAAACCTGGCGGCACCCCGAGGCCCCACCTCTCACCTTCTCTCTCTCTCTCATTCTCCGTCTCTGTATAATAAACTTGAATCTGCAGCCTCCCGTACTCTCCATTAGAAAACTTTTGAAAGCCGGGTCTGCCTAAAGGCGGTAGTCACTGCACACGGTGTGACGCGGGCGGCTGGAAATGAACGCTGTAATACGACTGGCGGCGGTGTCAGGAAGGCGGGTTAGGGTGAATATGTCGTTCCAATTAGCGCCGAGCAGTAGAAATAAGGTGGCACGTGTTCGCGATGCGCGGCTCTGATACCCACCTGTATGGCCGTGGACGCGCATTCTTTATGCGCCGGGAAAACGGAAGCTTCGTCATCGTCGTCGGCAGGGAGAGCCTCCCCCCCCCCCCCCCACTCCCCCCAACCGACCTGTGTGACGCAGCGGTGAACGCTGTGCCATGCGGGGTGAGGCCCAGTGACTCACGCCCCTTACGAGCCGATCAGCGGCTTCTTACTGGCTGCGAAGCCGCAAGTATACGGCTTGCCGTGTGTGGTGCCATCACCGGGATATGCACGCGAAAAGGGTGCGCCGTACATAGCGATTTAAAGGAAAAAGACAGAGTCGACTCTTCGTATAACTGAGGTTGAAGGACACTGGGGAAAGAGTTGAGAGAGGGATCGTAGGGCGCGATGACGTGGCTAAGAGACGCAGTTGTGACGGTGAAGAGATAGCTGTTCTAGTAATATCTGACTTGGGCTAGTTGGTACATATTGCCACGCCCACTTCTTGTCTTGTTTTGATGTATTCGGGTTTGACCGGCAGGGACGGTTATCAACGCTCGACACTGTCCGCGAAGTAGTGTTCTAGAAGCGTCGCGATTGTAGTAGATCGGTTTGTTAAGATTGCGCCCCGCACGCGAATGTTCCAGTTTTGTCTAGAGATAACGCCGCCACCAGCGATATTGCTGGAAAGTTCGATAGCGCCTGTATAAAAGCCGACGCGCTTGATCGCTTGTCAGTTGATCGACGGACGACGCCCTGTTCGCCGCTATCATTGTACAGCGTGCATTGCTGTAGTTCTAGTTCTCATTTTCCGGCCACAAGTTCGGCCAAATAAACAGTTTCATCCTACAAACGCCGACTGCTGTCTTCGTCGACGTCACGACCACGTGACATCTGGTGGAGGTGCTGCTTCATGATCCGGACGCCACCGCGGAGCGCTGACCCAAGCCCAAGCCGCGAAGAAGACGACTCTAAGGACAACCCGGATCCTCGAACCAGCCGCCGGCAGAAAGGACTACCCCCCAATACGGACTCCTACCGGATAAGCCAAAAGCCACGGCGACAAGAACAGGCACGATGACGGCCGCAGCGAACCCTGCCGCGATAGTGATGCAGCCGCCCAGGGAGCCGCCGACATTTCGTGGTTCGCCATGTGAAGACCCCGAAACCTGGCTGGAGACGTTCGAAAGGGTCGCAACATTTAACAACTGGAACGCCGACGACAAGCTGCGCCACGTGTACTTCTACCTGGAAGAAGCAGCTAGGACATGGCTCGAGAACCGGGAGTCCACGCTTCGAACCTGGGATCTCTTTCGTAGTGCTTTTTTGGAGACGTTCACGAGCGTCGTTCGAAAGGAAAGGGCCGCATCCTTGCTGGAGACACGGGTTCAACTCCCGAACGAAAACGTGAGCATCTTCGCGGAAGAAATGACCCGGCTGTTCCGCCACGCTGACCCCAACATGCCTGAAGAAAAGAAGGTTCGTTTCCTCATGCGAGGAGTAAAGGAACAGCTCTTCGCTGGCCTTATGAGGAATCCGCCGAATACCGTCCAAGAATTTGTCTCCGAAGCAACAACAATCGAGAAAACGCTTGAGATGCGAACACGGCAATACAACCGCAGCCTCTCGACCACAAGCTACGCCGACGTTCAAGCGCTAGGATCCGCCGACCTGCGTGAGACGATTCGAGCAGTCGTGCAAGAGGAGCTGCGAAAAATTCTACCTTCGTCGCAACCTCAAGTGGATTCCATCGCCGACGTCGTGCGCCAGGAGATCCAGCATTCACTCGGTGCGCCTCAGCTAGCAGAGCCGCAGCCGCAAGCTATGAGCTATGCTGCTGCAGCCCGCCGTCATGCTCCTCCTCCACGCCCACGCCAAGACGACACACCGCCGCAGTACCGTCGCCAGACGCCGCCAGCGACGCCCTACCGTCCACCTGTCGGCCAGACGCCGCCGCCGCCACCGACGCCCTACCGCCCACCTGTCGGCCAGCGCTACACCCCGCGGAAGACCGATGTCTGGCGTGCCCCTGACAACCGCCCGCTCTGCTACCACTGCGGGGAGGCCGGCCACACGTACCGCCGCTGCCAGTACCGTCAGATGGGGCTACGCGGATTCCCCGTCAACGCGCCGCGCCCGCAGCCAGGCGAACGGCCTCGCGACATCGACGACTACCTCACAGGCACACAGTGGCAAGAACGACGACCTTCCCGCTCACCGTCGCCCGGCCGCTACATGTCACCGCACCGCCGGCAGTACACTGGCCCAAACCGGGGCCGGTCACCTAGCCCGTATCCGGAAAACTAAGGGCAGCAACCGATGGAGGTGCGGTTGCTGAACGACGAAATGCTGAAGATCCTCCGCCGTCGACGACGACACCGCGACGAAGTTCCGAGCCCCCGCCGCACGCCGAACGACGTCGACGTCCCGAAGACGAAACTTTGCGACCGGAAGCAGACCTGACGACGCAACGCGGAAGCAGCGGTGCAAACCGACGTAGCCGTGACCCGACGCCGCGACGTAACCGCAACGCAAGACGACGGACTAGCGACCTCGATGTTCTGATCGACGGCCACAACGTCACCGCTCTCTTCGATACTGGAGCCGACTATTCCGTCATCAGTGGGCCGTTCGCAGCAAAGTTGAAGAAAGTTAGGACTGCTTGGGAAGGCCCCGAGATCCGTACCGCTGGAGGCCATCTAATAACGCCGATTGGTGTCTGCACGGCGAGAGTCACTATCAACAACCGGACTTATCCTGCGAGCTTTGTAATCCTACAAAACTGCTCCAGGGATGTGATACTTGGAATGGACTTCCTAAGTGACCACGGCGCCGTCATCGACTTAAGAACCAAGTCGATAACCCTATCGTCGGAGAAAGCGACACCACCGGATACGAACCCATGTCAACATGCCCTGAACGTGCTCGAGGATCAAGTCACCATTCCTCCTAGATCCAGCATCATAATTCCCGTCGGCACCGAAACGGCTGAATGCATCGAAGGTGTCATCGAGAGCGATCAGGGTTTGCTGCTAGACCGTGACATTTGCGTCGCAAGAGGCATTGCTCGGCTGTATGAAGGGAAAGGAAGCGTGATGCTAACGAATTTCAGCCAGGAATACAGACACCTGAGCAGGGGCACGACGATTGCATACATCGAAGAAATCTTGGCCGTCAGCGATGCGTTTGCCTTTTCAGATTCTGACGAAGGTCCGACGACGATCCCTGAGCCACCCTTCGACGTAAACCCAAGTCTTTCCGCTCGCCAACAGCAACAGCTTCGACGCCTTCTGCAGGAATACAGGGACTGTTTCTCGTCGTCGTCGCGGGTCCGACAAACGCCCCTTGCTAAGCACCGCATCATAACAGAAGAAAATGCTCGACCACTCCGTCAGAGTCCCTACCGGGTTTCGACGCGGGAGCGGGAGGCCGTTAAGAAACAAGTCGATGAAATGCTACGCGACGACATCATCCAGCCGTCCAACAGCCCGTGGGCGTCTCCCGTGGTGTTAGTGAAGAAGAAGGATGGGACCCTACGTTTCTGCGTCGATTATCGTCGCCTGAACAAAATCACAAAGAAGGACGTATACCCTCTCCCACGGATAGACGACACCCTGGATCGACTCCACAACGCGAATTACTTTTCGTCGATGGACCTCAAGACCGGCTACTGGCAAATTGAAGTCGACGAGAGAGACCGAGAAAAGACCGCCTTTATAACGCCGGACGGCCTGTTCGAGTTCAAGGTCATGCCATTCGGTCTTTGCTCGGCACCTGCGACTTTCCAACGAGTCATGGATACTGTATTAGCTGGCTTGAAGTGGCAGACGTGCCTTGTTTACTTGGACGACGTCGTTGTGTATTCCTCGAACTTCGACGAACACCTCCAGCGACTTCAATCCGTACTTCAAGCAATCAAGAACTCCGGGCTCACCCTGAAGCCAGAAAAGTGCCGCTTCGCGTACGAGGAGCTCTTGTTTCTGGGTCACGTGATCAGCAAGACTGGAGTGCTCCCAGACCCGCAGAAAACAGCTGCCATCGCCGCTTTCCCGCCACCCACCGACAAGAAGGCCGTGCGCCGATTTCTCGGCTTGTGCGCCTATTACAGACGCTTTGTCAAAGACTTTTCACGGATCGCCGAGCCACTAACGCAGCTCACGAAGACCGACGTCGAATTCAGGTGGCAAACAGCGCAAGTCGAAGCATTTCATGAACTGAAACGACGCCTGCAGACATCTCCGATACTTGCGCATTTCGACGAGTACGCCGATACGGAGATTCACACCGATGCAAGCAGCATAGGACTCGGCGCCGTCCTTGTGCAGCGGGCGGGCGGACTGGAAAGGGTTATCAGTTATGCTAGCCGGTCGCTGTCTAAAGCAGAGGTCAACTATTCCACAACAGAAAAGGAGTGCCTCGCCATCATCTGGGCTACGTCAAAGTTTCGCCCCTATCTCTACGGCAGGCCCTTCAAAGTTGTGAGCGACCATCACGCCTTGTGTTGGCTAGCTAACTTGAAGGACCCTTCAGGTCGCCTCGCACGGTGGAGCCTGAGACTTCAAGAATTTGACATTACTGTCGTGTACAAGTCCGGAAGGAAACACTCCGACGCCGACTGCTTGTCTCGTGCCCCCGTCGACCCACCAACGCCCGACGACCAGGATGATGACAGCTTCTTGGGAGCCATAAGTACCGAAGACTTCGCCGAACGACAGCGAGCCGACCCTGAACTGAAGGGTCTAGTGGAATACCTGGAGGGCAGGACCATCGTTGTCCCGAAAGTATTCAGGCGAGGATTGGCATCATTTTCTTTGAAAAACAACGTCCTCGTAAAGAAGAACTTCTCTCCGGCCCGAGCCAGCTACCTTGTCGTTGTACCTTCGGGACTGCGACCAGAAATTTTGCATGCCCTGCACGACGACCCGACGGCTGGACACCTCGGACTTTCCCGAACGCTCGCACGAGTACACGAAAAGTACTACTGGCCGCGCCTTGCCGCCGACGTCACTCGCTACGTAAGGACGTGCCGAGACTGTCAGCGACGGAAGACACCGCCCACAAGACCAGCAGGCTTCCTTCAGCCGATCGAGCCTCCTCGGCGACCATTCCAGCAGATCGGGATGGACCTCCTGGGGCCGTTCCCAACGTCGACTTGCGGAAATAAATGGATCGTCGTGGCTACCGACTACCTCACCCGCTACGCCGAAACAAAAGCCCTGCCCAAAGGCAGTGCCGCTGAGGTAGCCAAGTTCTTCGTTGAGAGCATCGTCCTTCGACACGGCGCCCCAGAGGTTCTCATCACCGACAGAGGTACGGCGTTCACGGCTGACCTAACTCAGGCGATCTTGGAATACAGCCACACAAGCCATCGCCGCACCACCGCGTACCACCCACAGACCAACGGCCTCACCGAACGTCTAAATAAGACCATCGCCGACATGCTGGCCATGTACGTCGACGTCGAACACAAGACGTGGGACGCCATCCTTCCGTACGTGACCTTCGCGTACAACACGGCCGTACAGGAAACGACGCAGATGACGCCATACAAGTTGGTCTACGGACGGAGCCCGGCAACGACGCTCGACGCCATGCTACCAAACGTGACCGACGAGGAAAACATCGACGTGACCACCTACCTACAGCGCGCCGAAGAAGCACGACAGCTCGCCCGCCTACGGATAAAGAACCAGCAGATGACTGACAGCCGCCGCTACAACCTTCGACGACGCCACATGGAATACCAACCCGGTGACCGTGTATGGGTATGGACGCCAATACGCCGACGAGGACTTAGTGAGAAGCTTCTTCGGCGATACTTCGGACCGTACAGGGTACTTCGACGCCTCGGCGCACTCGACTATGAGGTTGCCCCTGACGGCATTACGAACTCTCAGCGGCGCCGTGCGCGACCTGAAGTCGTCCATGTCGTGCGCCTTAAGCCGTTTTTTGCGCGTTAGCGAGCCTGGGGACTCTATTTTTTCCTTCGTTATTGTAATTTATTTGTGTATGCACTTGTTTTGTTTTGTTTTTTTTTCTCTTCTATGTTCTTTCATAAACATCGGGACGATGCTTTTTCAGAGGGGGGCAATGCCACGCCCACTTCTTGTCTTGTTTTGATGTATTCGGGTTTGACCGGCAGGGACGGTTATCAACGCTCGACACTGTCCGCGAAGTAGTGTTCTAGAAGCGTCGCGATTGTAGTAGATCGGTTTGTTAAGATTGCGCCCCGCACGCGAATGTTCCAGTTTTGTCTAGAGATAACGCCGCCACCAGCGATATTGCTGGAAAGTTCGATAGCGCCTGTATAAAAGCCGACGCGCTTGATCGCTTGTCAGTTGATCGACGGACGACGCCCTGTTCGCCGCTATCATTGTACAGCGTGCATTGCTGTAGTTCTAGTTCTCATTTTCCGGCCACAAGTTCGGCCAAATAAACAGTTTCATCCTACAAACGCCGACTGCTGTCTTCGTCGACGTCACGACCACGTGACAATATACTTCGGAGAAATGCAGCGCGATTTAGACACGGCGCTCGTGTGTGCCTCCTCTCTTCGTCTAAATTTCGCTGCATTCGTCCGAAGAGAAAGCGCCGACTGTCCGAATGGTGCAGTATCTGTCTGTAAAAACCAGCAAAGCGTTCTGGTTTTTCAGTAGGAAGGGCTGAGCAAGGTTGAAAGTAACCAGTGCTGTCCTTTATTTCGACATGCTTAGCTTCCCTCATTAGCCAGTGGATACCTTCGCATGTGGGTATTGCTGGGAATGAAGAGGCCGATCACCTAGCTTAGATAGTGCCCACAACGAGTGTGACTGCCAAGAAATTTCATGCCTGTTTGACAACGCTCGTCTGTTGATCCGCCGACATCTCGTAAAGCAGCACCCTAACCAGCGTGTCGCAAGCGGATTGTTCCCTCCCCTTATTCGTGGTCGTGGATTACATCTTCGTGACAGAGCCCTCTTACGAGCTAAGAGTTGGCTCTGTATTAGTGCGTGAGTGATTACACCGTCAAGGACGTGTGGACAGTCCGTTATGTACGTACGTCGTGCGGCTCCTCTGAGACACTAGAACACATAATTTTTAGTTTCCCCCATTCGTTATGCAGCGAGCACTGCTCATCAAAGAATATGGACTTATTGGTCGTAAGTCTGCGAACCTTGATGATTGCCTGTTCCCGGGAGGTTGTGCTGCTCGGAGTCACCAGGCCCATCGAGCCCTACTAAGCTTCTCAAACATCACCGATTTAGCTTCCCGTTTACAGACATTTTTCCATGTGACTACTTATTTGTGTTTATGCTGTGTTGCTTGTTTTGTTCCTGTTTTCTTTGCTCTTTCTTTCCCCCTATCTTCCTTTCCTCTATCTTTCTCTTCCCGAAGGATCAGGCAAGCGTTGTGCCCCTCTAGGTGGCCGTTGTCAGCCTCTTCCCTCCCTATTTCCTCTGTGTCTTCGTGTTTTGTATGTATCCAAACATAATAATAATAATAATAATAATAATAATAATAATAATAATAATAATAATAATAATAATAATAATAATAATAATAATAATTCCGTACATTCATGCGAGGGGACACGTCCTTACTGCATGTGTGTCCATCAAGCTGCTGGCCTCCGACAGTTTGTTAAACAGAAGCATCGGATTTGTGGCGCGTAATTACTAAAAAAGGCGAAACACAGTCCTCTTCTCGCTCTTCTGTCGTTCGCTGTGTTTTTTTGCTATGTGACAACGAATTCACGAACTTTTCCGTTCTTTAAAACTGCCACGGTTGGCTAGCAACTGGTATCACGAATAGTTCACGTGTATACTCCCTATCTATCTCATTTTGGCTAACAGACTCCCTCCATTATTGTCTCTAATATGCGAAGCATCTTTAGGCAAACCAAAGTCACATCTATCTATCTATCTATCTATCTATCTATCTATCTATCTATCTATCTATCTATCTATCTATCTATCTATCTATCTATCTATCTATCTATCTATCTATCTATCTATCTATCTATCTATCTATCTATCTATCTATCTATCTATCTATCTATCTATCTATCTATCTATCTATCTATCTATCTATCTATCTATCTAGCCGCCTACGACTTTGTGCTCTCCTGGTCGCTTGGTTCATCGAATGTGCACCAAAATTGGTATGGCGTAACATGACTGTATGACGAACATAAATGACAAGTCATAACATGAAAATCATGACACGCATGTCATGTACAGCATGACTTACCTGCCACGCTCATGGAGCGCTGGCGGCAGTTTCGCTAGCTTGATCTACCCCGAAATTGGTATTGCGCGACGTGACTGTGTGACGAACATAAAAACTCGAGTTAACATGAAAATCATGACACGCATGTCATGTACAGCATGACTTCCGTGCCACGCTCATGGAGCGCTGGCGGCCGTTTCGCTAGCTTGATCTACCACGAAATTGGTATTGCGCGACGTGACTGTGTGACGAACATAAAAACACGAGTTAACATGACAATCATGACACGCATGTCATGAACAGCATGACTTACGTGCCACGCTCATGGGGCGCTGGCGGCAGTTTCGCTAGATTTATATACACCAAAATTGGTATCTTGTGACGTGACTGTGTAACGAACATAAATTACACGAGTTAACATGAAAATCATGACACCCATGTTATGTACAGCATGACTTACGTGCCACGCTCATGGGGCGCTGGCGGCGGCTTCGCTAGCTTGATCTACCCCGAAATTGGTATTGCGCGACGTGACTGTGTAACGAACATAAATAACACGAGTTAACATGAAAATCATGACACGCATGCCATGTACAGCATGACTTTCGTGCCACGCTCATGGGGCGCTGGCGGCGGTTTCGCTAGATTTATATACACCAAAATTGGTATCTTGTGACGTGACTGTGTAACGAACATAAATAACACGAGTTAACATGAAAATCATGACACGCATGTCATGTACAGCATGACTTACGTCCCACGCTCATGGAGCGCTGGCGGCCATTTCGCTAGCTTGCTCTACCCCGAAATTGGTATTGCGCGACGTGACTGTGTGGCGAACATAAAAACACGAGTTAACGTGAAAATCATGACACGCATGTCACGTACAGCATGACTTACGTGCCACGCTCATGGGGCGCTGGCGGCCGTTTCGCTAGCTTGATCTACCCCGAAATTGGTATTGCGCGCCGTGACTATGTGACGAACATAATAACACGAGTTAACATGAAAATAATGACACGCATGTCATGTACAGCATGACTTACGTGCCACGATCATGGCGCGCTGGCGGCCGTTTCGCTAGCTTGATCTACCCGGGAATTGATTTTGCGCGACGTGACTGTGTGACGAACATAAAAACACGAGTTAACATGAAAGTCATGACACGTATGTCATGTGCAGCATGACTTGCGTGCCACGCTCATGGGGCGCTGGCGGCCGTTTCTCTAGCTTGATCGACCCCGAAGTTGGTATTGCGCGACGTTACTGTGTGACGAACATAAATAATAGGAGTTAACATGAAAACCATAACACGCATTTTCCTCAATGACATACAAGACGATGTATGCAGCTCTTTGCTGGCTGCTTCGCATTACATCGATTCCCACAATGCGTGGGATCTACCGGCTTTTTTTTTCTCTCTCTCTCCTTGTCGTGCAATACTTTTTCATGAAAATTGGCCCTGGTTTGGTATCACAGTGGGGTAGTTATCGTACCACATGCAAAAACACACAACGCTGGTTCTATGTGAACTGCGAGTGACTGCAATAGTGAAACCGAAACGCTCAAGCAGCACCGACATCCGCCTTCGTTTTTTTGCTGTACGCGAAATGGGGAGGACGGAGCGCGTTTGAAATTTTGCGCAACGTGTTACACTTTTCGTAAGAAATGGACACGAAAATATTTAAGACGTCCGTATTTTACAACATTCTACTCAGCGACTTATCGGCCCATATTTCTACCTCTCTAGCAGCAATACACTTAGGCCTACCTCGAACAGGCGCACTAGCGCGCGTTTCGTTGCGCATTCTGTTAACGGCAACGTTCGTGGCCGATTTCGCAAGACTTAATGGCGACCTTGCTAAATGTCTCAATGAAAAATAATGAAAATAATATAAACGACAAGAAATTTCATGTTCAGCCAAATATATTGCGGTTTCCATGGCACAAAAAAAAGAAAAAAAAAAGATTGGAGTAGTGAAACCAGAGCAGCACTGGGAAGGCAACCATTTGACGCGGCGATAGATCATTTCTGTGATGTCATGATGACGTATTTTTTACCGTATAGCTCGAGCATCCCATTGAGAATAAATAAAAGCGAACGAACCTTAGATCAATTAAAAATAAACAGAATGGGCGAACTCGTAACTAGGTGTCCGTTGCAATTTCCCTGGCCCTTCAGGAATAAGTTGGGGCGATCACCGGAACTAGCGTAAAGCTAAAGTAAAAGGGCCGAGAACAGGAGGCGGGTTAGGATAGCAGAATGCCACGAAAACGGAGTTATCCTCCGCGTCTAGTTCTCCACGCTACTCCTGTAACAACATCACGGCCAGCGCACTGTGCGCCCTCTTGGGATAAACAAACGTCCGCGGTTGACAAAAAACAACAACAACAACAAAAGGACAAAGGTGTGCTCCGCGAAAACGCGAAGCGGAACGACACCAAACTTCTGAACTTTCCTACAAGGTTACGAGATTCTGGAGGGGAAACAGCCGATTGCGTTCATAATCGCATTAAAGACTTTCACTTCGGAAACTTGTTTCCCTCGACGCTGTGTTAAGGACGCTTCCACCACCAGTGAAACTTTCTTTTTCTTCGTTTAGCGGAAGTATGAAAACCACATTGCGCTTCGCGTTGTCATTTTTTGCTGACATGACGCAAAATTTATCAGATGAGCGCTCTAAAGCCAAGGTTTACAGAAACGCATTGTAGTATGACAACTTGTTTCTCAAACCATGTCATCTTGTTTCTGTAGAGAACGGCACAGGCCCGGCCCGCGGGCTCGGGTCTAAGAGTTCCGGGTACGGGTGGGGCTCTGACCTGAGTCCTGCCCGCAACAGGCCCGGTCAAAGTAATGGCAACTCTGGAAAACCATAGAATATAACAATCTATCTATGAAAGAATCTTAGTTCAGTGATGTCTGACAATTTCTTGCGATTATGGGGCAGGCAGGCAACGATACTATCAGCTTGAGTGTACTGCACAATGTAGTGTGAATTATCGGCCCTATTTTCTCACCGTGAAAACGGCGTCCGCGGTCATGCGCTTCCACAATACGCCTCCAATTTTCTAGCATCAGTGACAATGAAAAAGAGTTCTCATCGTTATTACCAGATTTATACGACAGATGACTAGATTTGCAAATGCAGGTGACGAGGTGTATACGACTATAGTCCTGCCTGTTAATGCAGGGAAAGCGTAATAAAGAAGCGGAAAAGGAAGTTAGGGGCGAAGCTCCAGAGTGACAGGACGTCACAAAGGAGGTACAAGGTAACCACGGGTTAGACAAAGATTTGCTCTGAAGTCTCTATATCTCTTCCTTTCCTACTAGCTATGTAGGAAAGAAGATTACTTTTAAGGGCTCGTTTTTATTTGTTAGACACAATATTAATGAAAACTAACAGACAATATTGCCAAGAAATGTATGGGGGATATTATTTGTAGTAATTATGATATAAATTTGAAGAAAATAAAGTGGACGAAAAGATAACTTGCCGCCGGCAGCGACCAAACCTGCGACCTTCCAATAATGCGTCCGATGCTCCACCACTGAACTACGGCGGCGGTCACCCTCCCATCCACTTTATGAGGTATATATGTGCATTTAAACTAGGAGTGTTAGTCAGCGCCGATCGTAGCCATGGCGGCGAGTGTGTAACACTCTTTTTTTCTGCCTGTTGGCGTCACGTAGCACGTGATCTTGGTTTTACGAGCTGGCAGCTGACCAATAATCCCTCGCATACAACTTAAAGGCATCGAGTCTGCCAGAACGATACCCTTGCTATGAATGAAGGAAAGAAGATAACTTTTAATGGCTCATTTTTATTTGTTAGACACAATATTAATGGGAACTAACAGACAATAATGCTACGGTCCCTGCCGGCGGCAAGTTATCTTTTCGTCCATTTTACTTTCTTCACATTTATATCCTAATTACTACATATAGCATCCCCTATACCTTCCGTGGCATTATTGTCTGTTAGTTCCCATTAATATTGTTCCTACTAGCTGAAACACGAAACGAGACTTGAAAGAAGTGAAAACGGTATCATAAAAAAAATTACCAAGACTTTCAAATCTCGCAATAGAAAAACCATGCTTACGTACATTACAATGGCGCTGTACTATTCGGGACGCTTACGAAAGCATCAATATTATTCATTCGAACGCTTTATTTACTGTTTCAATGATATATGAAATAATCTACATTATCCATCGCGGAAGCTTGTTCAACTCAGACGCAAAAATTAAGGGTACCCCGGAGGCATATTAGCACCGTGGACGAATGATAACAAAGATATATCGACCTCTCTTTTCCATTACCGTGTTCCAGGAATTATCCGGCCGCACTCATGCCAGGCCGGTGCTAATGGTGTTTTGAGACGGGTTGTATTGTTTTCTAAAGCTACCCTTCTGTCTGAGCTCTTCACTAAATCAATTGTGCCCTATATTCTGTTTACACAGATCAGTAAATGTCACTCGAAGCCATCAATGAGACGACTATTTGCTGCTGTGCGTACCAATCGTTAACCGATGGCGCATGAGCTGAGAATCAGCGTCAAACGGCGTATGCGCCACTTCAATGAATCGTTTAATTGTAGCCGAGCTCGAGCTACAACGACGAAGGTGTCTGCGACCTTGCCAATGACAGTATAAATAGATAATGTAAAATATGTACAAGTGATGATATGTGGAGATGACCAAGATGAAAGTCAACCATGCGTTGCACGCACAGTTTACACACGCGCACACGTGATCGGGAAGTATGAAGAAAGCGATTTTGATGTGAAGTAATAATGGCGACCTTAATTGATCGGTGCGAATTAATTGACGAGAAGTCGTTGAATAACGAATGCTGCTATACAGCTAACGTTTCCTCGACGTTTCGATGTGTATTGATTAGCGTCACAGGCAATGGTGTCTTCATACGCGATTCCGTAAAGCCGTGGCCGCGCGCTGCTCTCTTCGTCGAGCGCGGCCGTGGTAAAACAGAACTCTGGAATAATGTAGGCTATATCTGTCGTTCCGTCTTTCTCTTTATCCTCCTCTGGGTTTGTTTAATGTGTACGCATAGCGCAGCACACCAGAGTGTATCGTTGCGTTCCGCCTACGTCACGATGCGATTTATGTGACCGCTGGATAGATAGATAGATAGATAGATAGATAGATAGATAGATAGATAGATAGATAGATAGATAGATAGATAGATAGATAGATAGATAGATAGATAGATAGATAGATAGATAGATAGATAGATAGATAGATAGATAGATAGATAGAAACGTACGTACGTACGTGCATACATACACACATACATACATACATACATACATACATACATACATACATACATACATACATACATACATACATACATACATACATACATACATACATACATACATACATACATACATACATACATACATACATACATACATACATACATACATATAATTAAAGTTGGTTCATCTTTTGAAGAACAAGCTAAATTACAAATGCCAGCAAACAGGAAGTGCGCACACGGCAAAACTCGAATCCAGTGATTGAACTTTTGCCTTTGTTCCCTCCTGACAGTTTTAATTACGGGCGTGCGCACTGCTGGAAACTTCTCACTTTTTTTTTTCAAACGCCGCACTGATCACGAAAGAAAGAAAAAAAGTACAGCTGGAAGGAAAGGAGCACGTACATTGAGAACAGCGACGCAACTCCTCTCGGTGACGGTGGGGCGCGTTTTTAATTAGCGCTTTCTGGGAACCGAGGCATCCGAAATGAGGAATCCAGCTATGACCGTTATCTCTCTGCGCTCGTCAAGAAATCGTCGCGAGCCACGTTAGGGCTGCCCCATTCAGCGAACGACAACGGGCGAGAACGCTAAGCTTCGTGGCCGTGCACCTGAAAGACGCTGCTGGTCATTGCGCGTGGAAGGTAAATATAGCTTCGTGGGAGAGACATTGAAATTCCTGAAATCGCGCGTGCTGTGCGCGTTTCGCTCAAACTCATGTTACTGCTGCGAGTGACGAGGCTTATAAGTTTCTTGTGCTCGTGCCGCTATGTTGACTGGAACGCGAACTCGTATTCCGAGCTATATGTAAGGCTATCAACGAAACGCAAGTAGCTGCTTTGCTAGAACGAATTCCCATATTTGTGCTTCGTAAAAATCCCCCACGGTACGCGTTGAGGATATATATCCCTCTCGACGTCTGACCATGTCGATCATCACGCTACGGCTACGTGGAAGTTGTAGATAATAGAGCTGGTAAGAAAGGAATTCTTCCATCAACCGAATAACCGAATCGCAGCAAGTATGCGTTGCGGTTCCATAAAGCGAAAAAGAAAAATATGGTAGGCACGCGAGAATCAGTGAATGCGGAGTTGCTGAGGAGAGGCAGGGGCTACTGCTATTCGAAATCTCTCGTGCTGATGTGGTCAAACCCTCAGCAGATGTTTCTCGAGCGCACAAACCCAATACGAAACGTAAAAGAGAGAGAGAGAGAGAGAGAAGGACGTGAAAGGAAAAAAAAAAAAGATGAGGTGAACGAAGACGTAGACGCAGCAACGCGCAGTGTTTCCGCTTACCGGAAATCGAGCGGCCGCAGAGAGCGTATATACATGCTGCTCGGGCCAGTGTTGAGAAGCGAGCAGCAAAGGAGAAGAGCGAGGCAGGGTCCTGGGAGGCCGCATCAGCGTTCACTCGTTCCTTTTCTTCTTGCATCGCACCGCACCGGCAGTCTTGTATCGATTCCCTATCGGCTACAACACCGGTCGGTACCGCGTATTCTTTCTCGATTTTTTTCCGCTCCTCGCTATTCTATATGATTCTTTACTTTTCTCTCTTCTCCAACGTTTCCACGCCTGTTACGCACCGTTCCTTCCGGCCTCGCACGGCGCACGCGTAATGAAAACGAAAGTTGCTCTCCCTTCAGCGCTGCTGACTAGGCGCATTCCGCGCACTCCGTTCACCCCTCGTGCTATCCGCTGATGCGCCGAGATGACCCCCACCTCGTCCGTACACCGCAACTCCAAGAGAGGAAGGAAAAAAGGATGGAAGTGACAAACGAAAAGAAACTGCATAGCGAGCCTCATCTTCGGCTTGTGCTCGGTCGCAGCCCCCTTTTCGCTCGAAGCGCCCTTCGATGGCCGCTCTTTTGTCTCTCCCCAGGAAACCGAGGCGCTCGGGGCACAATGGGTTGGCTTGACGATCGCGGTACCTCGCTCATTACGGAGCATCGCCGCCTACTGCCGCGGACCGTTGTCTTGTTATTCGCGGAATAATGACCTGCCGACATGAGTTCGATGCCGTGGCCGCCGACCGATCCGACAACGGTGTAGCGAGAGAGAATCGTGTAATGGGCTATCCCTTTTTTTATATTTTTAAATGAATGTATATTCCGTCACCAGCAAGAAATCGCCGTAATTGGCAGTTCTTAGCGTTCGCCGTGTACGCGACGTATACGGGGATATCTTCGCGGCGCGGCGCTCGTCGCTGTGGCGAGTTCAGTCGTGGTTTAAAGAACCTTGTCCAATCATTTCGGCTTAACTGCAAGATACGGACTAACATTGCTGTGACTGGAAGTGAGAGAAGTGTGATAATCCGAGAGCGCGATTGATTGACGGGGTTCAACGTCCCAAAGCGGGATTTTCGTTATCAGAGACGGCATGGTAGAGGCCTTTGGGATAAATTTTCACTAAAGCAGAGACTCTTTGAAGTGCACGTGTAGCGAATTGCACGATTCTACTCGTGATGTACAAGCGTCGAAACGCGCTTTCTGCGGCTGAAAACAAATCCTAGATATTTTAACTCTATAACTATAGTCACATTTTAAGAACACCGACAATCAATCAATCAATCAATCAATCAATCAATCAATCAATCAATCAATCAATCAATCAATCAATCAATCAATCAATCAATCAATCAATCAATCAATCAATCAATCAATCAATCAATCAGTGTTTATTTTGACAAAATACAATACAGGATAGAATTAAGTACAACAATCCGAGGTCCCGAAGTAAGAAATGTCGGGGGCACCTCTTAAAAATACATAAAGGGGGGTTGGAAGAATGTTGGCAAATAGTGAGGCATATCATACTTTTATTCAATTGCTAGGTCATCGCAAACGAAAAAGAAAAGTCAAGGAAATATCAAAAGCCATATAACTTCGAAATGGACCTTAGTTTTCTCCGAGAAAGCTGGACATTTGTGAATAAATCCTACCTCTCGGGTGGCTCGAGGGGGTCAAGAGAGATGGGCGAAGGTAGACAGGGAATCCGAAAGTTGTCGCGTGCGAATGTTTCGTCAATGCTTATAATTTCCTTACGAATTCGTTGAACAAAGCTTAACGTCACAAGAACCTAACGTCTCCGTTTAGGAGGGCCTACGCACCTGCGCTGTAGTGCGACGCGGAACGCAAGTCAGCATTCGCGCAGTTATTGCAGTCCATTAATCATGAAACGATGGTGGTGAATTTAAACAAGAGGCCCACAAGTAAAACGGTCTAGCGTTGCCGCTTGCTTACCCGATTACTAACCGCCCGGCACATTACGCATGCTCACGTGCATACGCAAACATGGCTGTAAAGCAAAAAGGGGTTCTTAATATACGGCGCTATACGAAGAACATTACACCGAGCGTTAGGTATTCTTCCTATTTTAATATGTGTCACGAGACGAGAAAGTTGCTTCTCAGCAGATGGCTTCGTTGCCCGCACCAAATGACCCGCGAGCAGAAGGACGACGTCGACAATATCGAAGCAAACTAATACGAACTGCCAATAGCACAGCGAAAGGCACTGAGAGCGAGGGAAATTTCGGTTCGCAACCGCCGCCATATCAGTAAATACATCGCGAAGCGCTCCCGGAGTTTTCCATTATGTCTGTTATTGACTCGCTCGGCGTCACTGTTTCGGCCCCGGCGTGCGCTTTCGAGACAATAACGCCAGTATTAAGTTTCGGAGCCGAAAAACATTGACAGAATGAAAAATATAAGCGCTATAAAAGAGACGCTTGTATAGAAAAAAAGATTCGGCCGCGTATGCAAAGAGGCTGGATTTTTATTTTTGCCGCTGGCTGGGCATCGGGAATGCGGGAAACGCGGCTTGATTTATGTCTGCGGGAATTCCTCGCGCTCTTGTTTCAAGAAATGCTTAATATTGACTGAGGAGCAGGGAAGCTAACGTTGCAAGAACGGAGCATTCGACGGGAAGAACATGCCCGGCATAGAAATAAAGGCGTAATAATGGCATGTATGTTTGTGTAGTTCGGCGCACTTTTTTATGATGTCGTAGTTTCGCCTATACCGTAATAATAACACGTGTAGTGGTATACAAGAGAGGTCTGGGTAAGCGCTATGAAGAGAATGGGTTAAGAAAAACTTTGGCTAATGGCATTTTTATGCGGAAATAAATGGCACCCAAGTTTGTTAGTTATTCTTTCTTTCGATATTGGAGCCACTGCCATACGCCTAGGAAAATACTTTCCAATAAGGTTGCGCCGTCGCAAAACAGCAAACAACTCATGTTTGCCTGTAAACAAGTGTCATTAAAATACCAGTACAAACACTAAAGAAGTGCCAGTAAGGTTGTGGTACAGTGTAGTCGTTTTAGGGGCGAAGCTCCTTAAGGCGGCACCCGTTCGTCCCTCGTCGTGCTCGTAGTAGTGAGTAACAAGTCTTACCCTTTGACCTCCAAGGTGGTGCCGGTGGGAGATTTCTCCTGTGCGTTGTTGAACAATAAAAAATTCGCAGCGTGCGCGTTAACTAAAAGCCGAATTCTTCTGTCTCTGTAGAAGTGTAAGTGTTAGCTAAAAGCCGACTTCTTCTGTCTCTCATTCCCATTAGCAGCCATTGTTTACCTCCAAGGTAGTACCTGGTGAGATTTCTCCTGTGCGTGATTAAACCATAGAGTAACATAGTAAACATAAAGAGTGGTCAATGGCCGCCTTCCGCGGCCCAGGCACGTAGGGTTCATGCCGCCTGATAGGTGGCGCAACCACAAAATCTGAACTAGAAACAATCAATCACTGTGCTGGGATTAAATAACTTGTGCGTTAAAAGCAATCTTTTAAAATGCTTAATTAGTGGAATAGTTCCTCGTACTTTAAAACGGCGGCTGCCATGACTACGGCGCATCCGCATGCATCATTGTTAGGCCTGACCATACCTGGATCACCTGCACCACCGCGACGCCATTCTCCTCACTCTCCAGCTTCAGCGGTGCCCACGTTTACGCATTTGTGAAGAAAAGGTAAGCAAAGCGAATTGTTTATATTGCATTATGCTTGTACAGCTTCTCCCTAGGCCACAGATACGGGATGAAAAGCGTATTTTCAAACGCAGTGCTATGCAGTTGAGGGCGTTGAGCACAAGCGTTTCAGAGCGTACGACCGCGTCCCTGTCGTACACCGAGCAATCCAAACAATCGACACCTTTCAAACCAAGAAATCAGGTTTTATTGTGGAATAACACGTAAAGCACGCCGAAAACAAGTTTTTCGGTTAGAAATACTCGTTATAACCGCCACCTGCTAACGACAAATAAACATGCTACAATAACTTGGACGCGTCTCCCAGGGGCGTAGCCAAGGGGGGGGTTGGGGGGGTTCAAACCCCCCCCCCCGAAATTTTTCAGTTTTGCTTGCGTATATAGGCATGCACACATACAAACGCACGCACGAACATACATAAAGTATGGTTGAACCCCCCCCCGAAAAAAATTTCTGGCTACGCCCCTGGCGTCTCCGATGAAGCCATGCCAAATTACTAGCGCTAACATGGTATTTTACTAGAAATTAGCCAGCGCTTTTTAGTAGAGGAGATAAGCTCGCCTTCAAATCATCAATGCTGCCCAACCTTCTCTCATGAGCCTTTTGTGCACACTGGCTGCGCATACTTACCCAGGCGTGTGTGTAAACAAGCAGGGGAACATGAATGGCATTCCACCTACTGAAAACAATGTCACCCTTGGCTAGCGCGCTTGCGTTCTCCGTCGTGAAATCCACCGGGATTCGACACGGCATTCTATCTCTAAATCACAATGTTATCTTTTGTGAAATTGGTGAAGTGTACTTTCATATATACTGAACATAACCATCGCTTTCGGAATTGCAACTCAATGAAAATTCTTAGTTCACGACGGTTACATGCAATGGTTCCGTGCAGGGGCATCAGGCCAGGGAATAAAATGAACTCACAGAAATGTTATCAGACAAATTATTACATTCGCAACAGTTTGCCGATCATGGTGAGTACCCAATTGCTTCGTACGCCTACAATAATCCCAAAGAAAACCGAATAGTCCTACCATTATCTTCACACGCATAACCTCATACACCATGGTGTTCACAAAGCTTACAAGCGGGAATAAAGCTAGTTGAACGTCATAATAAAGAACACTCAACCAGACCACCATTCACAGCCATTCAGTAGAGCAATTACCCTGACGCGACTTGTTTAGACCGTGCAAGAAAGCACAAAGCTGGGAAAACTAACAAAACCTGATTGAATGCAAGATTAATTCAGAATGGAAGTCGCCACCAGAATAAACGAGCAGTTTTGAGATACTGTACTAATAAGTGTAGAGCTAACAATGCCGTGATACCCCCCCCCCCCCCCGCCCTTCCCCAACTTACACAAAGCTAAATTGCATCCTTCAAATTTTCCTGGATCTTGCGTAGACGCAAGTAAGGGTCACGCCTTCCGGAGAGCAAATATTAGACAACCACAGCGCCAGGTCTAGTTTATTTTCAATCACTAAAATATAGGTAAAGCACGCTGCTAGCATGGGAGCGGTGAAATACGATGTGCCCCGAACATTTTCCCGCCATAACGGCCGCGTAAGTAGGGGCAAAAAGAGAAAGAAAACACGCACCGTGATCAAAAAGTCGATCGAATTTCGCCACCCCTCCCCCTTTGCTTTTTTCACCAAGACGCAAGTCTGAATCAGCCGCAGTGGCTGAGTTCAAGTTGGAATACTCACAAGTTGGCTTCCGCGCTTGAATAATCAACGGCGCAACACACCCATTGAAATCACAGAAGACATCTAATATCCCGAGTTCCGCGTCCGTCTTCTTTGATTTACTCCACAGAGAGCCGATATGATTTCAAAGCACGGCCCATAATTCTCTTTAAAATAACCACTGCAGGCACCTCCATATGCGGCCAAAACAAACGAAGGCAGGAACCGAACGTTCAACATGAACGACGCTGCAGCTGCTTGCATACACTTACAAATACACCTTGCACACAGGAAAAGTGGACGCGGGCATTGCAACAATTCACAGCGCATTTCACACTGTTCTCTCTTGGAAGCAGCACAGAGAAGCGGGCGGTACGCTTCTCAGAAGTAGCCACCGTGTTAGTCGTTTTCTTTTCGCCGGCCCGCGACCACACGAGACACAAAAGACAATGCCGCGCACCACGCTTACTAACAGCTCACACAACCACACAACAGGGCCGGGCTTGCCGCCACTCGGCCGACTTCAAACCCAGCAGTTCCCAACGGTCACGACGTATGTTGTCATTGGCCGCAGGAACGTGCGACTTCGTGGCGTGACACGTAACAGCCAATAGAGTGGCATCGTGACCTCCTCCTCTTATTTCCTTCTCTGTGCTGCGCAGGCAAACAAATAGACTGAGGGGAGAGGGGCTTCTAAAACCTCTAAATATTTGAAAGTGGCGATACTCTCCTCTTATCCTGGGGAATACAAACCGAGTCCGTGCTCATTCTCGCTCTCTCCTCGATTCTATTTCCACATTGGCTGCGTGCGCTGCGCACGGCAGGCTATTTTTTTTTTTTGGCTTCCGCGGACGGGCGACAGCGTTCTATGATGGCCCGCAATTTTTTTAGTTCTCTTGGGTGATATGCGCGTCCTAGTGGTGTTGAAAAATTAGAAAAATGGTGAGAAGAGCACCCAGAATGCTGAACGTAATGTTTCTAAGCAGATTGGTTCTGTCTAAAAGCCGTACGAAAGGAGCATATTTATGTAAATTAACTGACTCACACGTACCATCAAAATGCCGCAGGCTCACCTCCACTGAAGCTGGCCGTGGCATCGTGATACAACTCCACTGGGCTCCACCGTTGAATGGGAACAAGCGACGTGAACTTTCTCCGAACGTGCATCATGAAACCCCTACCGAGAAACGTGCACGCGGAATTTCACGTCAACCGCCGGAAACTTCGAGTCAAGAACCTACAGCGCAGCTATGACCAAGCAGCAAGAGTCTATTATTTGGACGACGACGCCTACACCGTTAAACATTACTCTGCCCTAGCTGTCGTGGAAAATCAAGGCGGCACTGTTGTTGGTGTTGATTTCTTTCCTGTTTGTTTGATTGTCCCCGTTGATTGTTACGTCCAGAGTCTATTCATTATGATAAATTTTGCAAAATCGTCATTTATGTTAACTCATATGTTGAAATGTTCGTGTTCACGATGAATCCTACGTCGCACACTTGATCTACACAATCGTTGCTTCTGTTTTCCGTCACCTGGTTCAGTTAAATGCTAGCGGATACTGCGCACTTTTTTACAGCATGCACAATTCGAGAGTACTGTATTATTTTGTACACAGGAATGGTATTTTTCAATAAACTCATCATAATTCAGTTTAAATGAATATGTACCGTTATGTATGAATTCCTGAAAGTCCCTATAGCATTAGTTCGAAAACATCTGTTTAGCTGATCCGAACTATTTTTATGTACTATCTGAATAAACACGGTGCTTACATAACATGTGCTTCTTTTTATTTATTTTTTTATGGGAAGAACTGTGAAAGGGTACACCCTGTTTGCGATAGGCATGCCTGCAGCCTATATCGCCTCCAAAAAACTGCTAACGAATGCACTCTCACGATTGAAAAAGAAGAAAACACCCGAAATTTGCGCAAAAAATATTGAAACCGAAACTGAAACCATCGTGGCACGACGGCACGGCCGGAAGAGGAACTTTGTGCACAGTTCATGCCGGCCGCTACGAGCGCTAGCGGTCATGTGGGCCGCATGGCTCAATGGGAGTGTCCGCTCTTTACGTTTACTATGTTACTCTATGATTAAACAATAAAAAGTTTGTTCAAAACGCCGTTGATTGATGAAATAAACCAACGAAAGACGCCAGATGTTTTGTAAAAACAAAACGAAAGAACGCCAGATGTTTCTAAAGCAAAACGAAAAAGACGCCAGCTGCTTAACGAAAGACGCAAGGTGTTTTCTAAAGCAATGGTTTTCTAAACAATGAAAATTCACAGCGTACATGTAAAATTAAAGTGAGCTGCAAGTCGTCATAACTCATCGAACCTTTAGTATAAACGCGCCCGATCTCACGTCGGTGATGATGTACTGGGCAGAATTCACGGAAGATTCACGGTTTACCGATGAACCTCCGCAGCTTCGCCCACTCATCATCATTCACTCCGTGGATATGCTGTGATTTTTTTTAGAATGACTTATATTGCTCGCAACAAAGGGGCAGCGATTGGGCTATTGCGAGAAAGAGTTGTAACTATAGCCACTTCTTTAATTAAAAGTACGCTGGAGACTGTTGTCCTCACGGCTACCCTGGCTGTACCTTTTCTTTCAAGCACACAGAAAGTAGTCTGCTCTTTGAAATATATATATAAACGTGATGGTTTGGTCTGTACGTATCGAATGCATAAGAAAAAAAAGTTGACTTTCCGTGATGCGCTTACGGACGCGTTCTGTAACCACATTTCTCTTTATTCACGTTTAAGGTATACGGTATCTTACAACATGCGCACGTGTATCTGTGCAGGAACAGTTGAAAATAATTTCAAGTTAGAATTACACGATGCTGTACTTCGTCGTCATTTTGTGCCAGCGATGATCGAGATCAGGGTGCAGAGTAAGTTTGTTTCATCGCTGTCAGTCGCAGATATTGCTGACGCTGGTCTTGACTCTTAATGTCAGTACTATAACTGAGTGGCTATCACATATAGCGTAACAAACTGACGCGTGAACCATTAAAAGCGAGTTTGACATTACCGCTGACAGTCCACTGTTTCGTCCTAAAGGTCACACACACTCACAGCAGTAGGAAAGCATGCGACTTTTATACATTTTAGGAATCCCAGTTTCATGGACGCTATATAGACGGCGCTAAACATTAATTTACTAACACGTCTGGTGTTATACGCGTCCAAACGCGCAGATGAGCGCAGTTTATGCGATAACCGCAAGCGATCGCATCATAAAGCTGTCGTGACGAGCAGTGATGGCGGCAAGCACGCGTTTTACAAAGCGACCGTTTATCCAACCCTTTCACCATTTCAACAGCGTCGCCACCCAGGAACTAAGCAGATCACGTGTCCGGCAATACTATGTGTGCCGGTAGACCCTGCGCACCTTCGCACCAACCTAAAAATACCAGCGTTTTTGGGAGGCACTGCAGCGCTCTCCTGGCAATCCCAGTAGAACTCGCGAATTCGTAACCCGCGGGTCGCGTGCAACAGCGTGGCGACACCGGCACGAACACGTTTGAGTAATAGTAATAATAATAATAACACCTGGAGTTTTACGTCCCAAGACCACGATATGATCAAGAGGGACGCCGTAGTGGAGGGCTCCGGCCATTTCGACCACCTGGTGTTCCTTAACGCGCACGGACATTGCCCAGTACACGGGCCTCTAGCATTTCGAGTCCTTAATGCGGCCGCCGCGGCCAGTATTCGATCCTGCGACCTTCGTGTTGGCGATCGAGTACCATAACCAATGGACCACTGTGGCGGGTCACGTTTGAGTGCGCGTCTGAATAGTGTGCCAATAATAATAAATTATAAATTATAGAGTGATAGTGTAGTAGCTAAAGGAATGGGCAGTAGGCTGCGTGCGTAGTAGGCTGCGTACGTAGGCCTCTTCTAGCGCGTGTTCGAAGCCCAGAAAGGGAGGTTTTTTTTTTTCTTCCAGCGGAAGCACATTGTGGACAGAGTAGGTGGAAATCGAACTCGTGACTTCCCGCTAAGCTCCCGAACGCCGTAGCCGGAAACATCTCGCGCAACCAAAGGTGGATGTAATGTACGAAACTGTTTCTCGAAATAAGGAAAGCTGGCGTAGAAAGCTCAAGAAAAATCTACGCAAAGCACAGAGAACAGAAGGGGGTGCCATCGAATCCCTGAAAGGCAAAAGATCGCGAGCTGGCCCTTTGTTTGCCCACCACTTTCTCCTCACCGCATTACCTTCGCAAGAACGCCGACTTTAGGAAACACGAAACAGCGGGCGGGGTACGCGAGCGTGGGTGAGATGGTGACGAAGGGGGGAGGGGGACGCACCAGATTCTCAAGCTGTGAGAACGACTGTTTCGCGTGCCAATCGGTCATCATCGCAGCTACACTACGTTGCCCTTGCTTTCGCATCTCTTTCGTACAAACGCAGTCATGTTAGCAGCAGGCGGAGGTTCCTATCCTTCGCCATCTGCCATTACTTCCTTTTCTTCATTTCGGTATTCCTTTCTTTGTTTTCGTAAGTGCTGTTCGTGCGCATTTGTTCGCCGCAAAAAAAAAAAAAGAAAGCGAAATTCGCAATGCTGGTTCTCATGCGAAGTGGCTAAGTGAACGGAGAAGCTTGCCTGGTGGCATTAAATGCACTTTGGCAACACTGAACGGTGCACACTGCAAGTGGCCCAAAAAGTTTGAGACAAGCAGTCGAAACGTTGCGTGAGAATGGAAAGGTAACTTTGAAAAAAAAAATGAGATATTCACAAATATTGTCACGCTTATCCACTCAGTACCGGCCAACGACAACGTATTGCAGTTCGAGGCGTGCCCGATAAGCCTTTCTTTAAACATTGGGCCCCATCAGAGGCTGAAATTCGTCGTTGAAACACACGACCTAACCGCGATGTTGTCGGCATATGTTGTTATCACCATCGGTCGGCCAACAAATTAGAGCTCACTCAGACTCACTCAAGAAATATATTTTGCTCTTAGGGCTCACTCAGATCAGACTCATCAAATTTTCGTCAGCTAGACTCACTCGGTCAGACTTCCTAAACATTTTCTCAACCGGACTCACTCAGACTGAGACCCACGGCTCGATTTGAGCCTGAGTGAGTCTGAGTGAGTCGACTCATGAATGCGTTAGCGTGAAATTAGCTTTTACGATCATGGTTTGAATGCTCTTTAACGCCATATCTCACATATGCCGTGCTCTACGTGGCACCTTTCGATCTCGTACTTTCAAATACGAGTTATCTGTGGTCGCAAACCAGTAAGGAAATTTTCATGAAAGACGCGACTCACACGAGATATTTTTATCAAGAACTTCCAGTGAGAAAGTTTGCGGGGGGAGGTCAATGCCCCCCTTCCCCACTCCCCCACTGCTTCACGCCAGTGATCAATAAATATTTAGGTGACGTATGAATGCTAGCTCGTTGAAATATGTGCGAGTAGAAGTGACCATAAACGTGAGCCGATATCAGGCTGATATTATTGCTGAAGATGAATAGATAGGACCAGAGGTCCTATCTATTCATCTTAGAGATCACTCGGACTAGATCACTCGCTCAGAGATCACTCGGACTAACACTCGCCAATATTTTTCTCAACCGGGCTCACTCGGACTCAGACTCATTAACAATTTTTTAACCGGACTCACTCGGGCTCAAGCTCACTAGGATATGACTCACCCGGACTCACTCAGAGTGATGACCCGATCTGGGTCTGAGTGAGTCCCAGTGAGTCGACTCATGAGTAAGTTTGCTGAGCTATGATTATCACCATGTAAAATGATCGAAATTGTACAAGGTCATGAGCACCATTCCGAACAAGGTATCTCTTGGGAGTATTGTGGCTAGTGCAGAGATTTCGGGCCCTTCCTTGCATTGTAGATTACCTGGCCTTAGGGATCGATCGAAAACGACCAAGCCACCTGTCCTAAATGTTTATCTACGGAGCCAGGAACGGGTGCTAGACCGCTGTTTCTTATGAGCCTTAAAGACACGATCCGTTAGACTAAGATTTTAAGAAAGGGACCTCATCTCTCTCTCTCTCTCTCTCTGTGTGTGTGGGTGTGTGTGTGTGTGTGTTGTGTGTGTGTTGTGTGTGTGGTGTGTGTGTGTGTGTGTGTGTGTGTGTGTGTGTGTGTGTGTGTGTGTGTGTGTGTGTGTGTGTGTGTGTGTGTGTGTGGGTGTGTGTGTGTTGTGTGTGTGTGTGTGTGTGTGTTGTGTGTGTGGTGTGTGTGTGTGTGTGTGTGTGTGTGTGGTGTGTGTGTGTGTGTGTGTGTGTGTGTGTGTGGTGTGGTGTGTGGGTGTGGTGTGTGGGTGTGTGGTGTGTGGTGTGGTGTGTGTGTGTGTGTGTGGTGTGTGTGTGTGTGTGTGTGTGTGTGTGTGTGTGTGTTGTGTGTGTGTGCGTGCGTGGCGCTGCGCGCGCGCGCGCGCGCGCGCATATATATATAGAGAGAAGACGGCGTCTCGCATATTCAAATCGTGGTTTTTGCCGTAACACCCCAAGAATTATTATTATATTATTATTACTATTATTATTATTATTATTATTATTATTATTATTTATTATTATTATTATTATTATTATTATTATTATTAGCAGGGAAGAAGTAGTAGTAGTAGTATATTAGATAGATAGATAGATAGATAGATAGATAGATAGATAGATAGATAGATAGATTCATGTTTGTGTGCGTTCATACTTATCTGTTCATTCGCACATCCTAAAGCGCCGCTTTACGCCTCGCGGCTTTAAGAACATATCAAGAATACGCAGCCGGCGCTGTACAAATGGGCCGCCGCTCGAATTCATTTCCCTCCGTCTACGTCTACGCAGTACGTATGCAAAGCGAAACCGCGCAAGCGAGAGGACAACGCGCCATGACCACGTGGGCTATGCAGATTGCCTCCCGGCCGCAGGAAAAGGCTCGCGCTCAGCCCTCGGAGAATGACAATGGGAGAAACACGTGTTGGCCCCTCGCTCGCAACGGCTTACGTCGGCGGAAACACCGCTAATTGCGGCTGCCTGGCAAGCGCCGGCTAACGGCCGTAATTGGAGACAGCGGGATTCGCTCTGGCCGGCTTCGAACAATCTAGGCGGATTTGCTAGAGCCGCAGAGCGAGCGCAGTGACTCGCAAAGGATCCCCTCGTAGCCTTCACGGCGCCTTTTCAAGGTTGTTAGTTTATCTGTTTGTTTATCAGAAAGAGACTTGTACTGATTTGTGGCCTCTGTAGGAAGCGTACAGAGACTTGAAATTTCGGTGCCCTATTGTTCATCTGTCACATAGCTATAGTGCACGTCACATCTATACTTCAATGGTGGGCAGCTCCGCTAATCCGCAGCTAATCCTTTCCCCCCTCTGATACCCCAATCTTTATTACTTCTTTTCATGCATTAGCTGCTTTCTCACTGAGACGTGCACGACAAAATGGCCCTTTTCTGTACCCACTCGTGATGTGGAAGAAAAAAAAAATAGCCGTGTATCTGCGTGCTACGCTGACAATGTCGTCGAAAGACGATAGTCTACTGCCGGCCGTTTCTGCGCCGTTTAAGCGCAGCCTAAGAAACACTAGGGTCTTTAGAATTACGTATATATGTATTTTCTAGTAAAGGAACACACCTCCCAATACTTATGTATTGATGTTGCGCCTCAGGTATGCGTAATATTTGCTTTTTGATCGACAATGTTCACAAGTATGAACGCAGCTACCAGTTCAAGGTGGCTGGGCGTTCAACAAGTGCTTAAACTGCGGCCGGGTGGCTGAATCGTGTCACCAACAGAAACACAGACAGTCCGACCAAAATTTCTGCGTTTAAGTTCCCCAAGAAAGATTATCGTCTTTAAAAAAACAAAGAACACCGGGCACACCTTGCATCAGGAAACGCAGGTGGTCCCTCCACGCGCCGCAGTTTAAAAGAAAAAAAAATATCTAAGAGCATCTGATTCTCCATTGTCGGCACTTGCAGCGAGTTGCTCAAGCACAAAGACGTAACAACTGCGACAGTTGTTAGTTCACGCTTGCCCTGTGCATGCCTGTGCGTTCCTTTCGGGCGTCCTTCTTTGTGCTTCAGCGACGCGCTGCAAGTATCGAGCTGCTCCTCGTTCTTCGGGTGACATTCCAATTTCTTGATATCGCATTCATTGCTTCGCCCTTGCGGCCAAACTGGGACTTTCTTTTGGTAGACCATCGAACGCATTATTAGAAGGTTGGAGGTTCGGTGCCTACCGGCGGCAAGTTGTCTTTTGGTCCACTTTTGTTTCTTCACATTTACGTCATAATCACTACAAATAACGCCCCCTATGATTTCGTTTGTTTGATCGTCTGTTAATTCTAATTGTGTTGAACAAAGAAAACCGAGCCTTCTTTTGTTGAATATTAAGTGGTTTACTGAAGTTCTCGTCGCAAAAATAGAAAGATTAACGGCACACACAAAGAACAAATTGCAACGCCTACACTGGGGTTAACAGAAAGTTATTTTCATTAGGCGAAGAACAGGCATCGTGGAATGTAGCACAGAAAGACGAAGCGATGTTATCTCTTGAATGATGCCAGAGGCTGTTTTTAGTGCGGAGAGGTGAGTTTGTGCACTAAAAACAATGCTATACTCCTAACTCGGAAAAAGATCATGATCAAACGGCTGCATTTGGCGTTAGTGGGATGACGCGAACGGGATTTCTCGCCGGGGATATAGGTGATATCACAATTTTCTCGATGTTTGACCCGTTCCGCGTTCTTTGTTTCGTAGGAGGCCCAAGTCATCTGCGATAGAGAATCGAATCCTCCTGTCTCTCCCGTTCCAAGGCTATCTCTGGCGTCGTATCCCCGCTGTCGCAATTTCTCGCACTGTATATCTCAGCCACGCAGCAGTACTCCACCACTGCGTTGTTTGAGCCGAGTGAGGCCAGGAGCCAGAGCCTTGCGAAGTCGATTCTAGCCGAGACGCCGGCCCAATCTCGCTTACTTTGGGGTCAGTATACGCTCTCACCTCGCCGACCCTGAGAGCCAGATCGCCCGTTCTCTTCTTTGTGTGGGAACGGACCTCTGGATTGGGGCAGTGCCGTGGAACCCAACCTCACCCCGGAGAAGCGAAATAAAGCCGGGATAAACCTGTCGTGCCGAGGTTTCGCGACCTCTCTGTCGAGACGGCTGGTGAAGCTGTCGCGGAACAAGCTCTCTCTCCTTGGCGAATGAAGCCCGATATCTGGCTGGCCTGTCGGCCGCCCTCAATGTGAACTGAAATGAAAGTGGGGCTCCGATGTAGAGAGAGAGAGAGAGAAAAGAAAAAGAAAATCGTGCCTGGAAATAACGCGATATGCCGGACTCTCGTCTTAATTTTCTCTTTCTTTTTTTTCCCATTTACTCGTTACTTACATTTGTTCGTGTCAATCCTTTGTCACCTTTTGCACTTCGTTTTACTGTACTCGCTTGCCGCAGTGATGGGAGTATTGCTTTCGCGGGAAGTCTGCTTACGCCGCGAGTGTACAGCTGTCTGAGTGAGCTCAGATACCCATTTCCGCTGCAGCCGCGCTATCGCAACGAAATAACTCCTCGAAGCGTAGTTGAGTGTTTCTTTATTTGGAGTCATGCGGCGGCCCGTTTAATGCTCCGATGAGAGGGAGAGAGAGAAACTTTAGTAAACATAAGGCCCCCTGGTTACTGCGGGTGGAGCCCCTCGTCCATGGCCCCACTGGCAGTTGCGGCTTGCCGGTACTGGTCATACGCTTAGTAGATGCAGATGCCGATCGAACGAAAACTTAAGTGTCATTGGAGGAACGAGAAAGGGTGAAAAGGCAGATTTCTCAATACCCGTGCCCACTCCCTCGCACAGTTCTCCACACTTTCCCACATCTGTATCTGCAAGAAAATCCCTACGGAGATAAATGAGTGACAGATCCTTAGTGCAAAACAATGTTGAGTTTTTCGCTTACAGTCGGACTATCGCGTTTCAGAAGGTAGCGCGGTATAGGCGCTACTCGTTAAACGCAGCGACCTTGTTTGCGTTTCGTTATGAGTATGTGCAGCACAGAGCCGAAGCAGATCCTTCCGCAATGGCGCTGAGGCAAAACGTCCACTCGATGCACTTTTCGGAGCGAGACACCTGAACTCCGTTAATAATTCAGTGCCTAGGAACGAATACGTAGCTGAAGGCTATATCCTTTACCTGCAGGCATGGAAGTTACGAGGCACGGTACGCCATCCTTACCTTCAGTACAGACCCCCTTGTGCGACTCGTTCTAAAGCAACTGTATAGCTAGCTAAGGATGGATGCAGTGAACTTAGCCAGAAGCGCTTCCCCACTGCGTCTGCCACTACATCTGCGTCATTTGCGGCATTTGACGACATCAATCAATCAATCAATCAATCAATCAATCAATCAATCAATCAATCAATCAATCAATCAATCAATCAATCAATCAATTTTTGTATTCACGTATGAAGGTTTTTATTTTCCTTTTAGGAGAGAGAGAGAGAAAGGTTAAGTGAAAGGCAGGGAGGTTAACCAGAAGTTTTTCGGTTTGCTACCCTGCACTGGGGAAGGGGTAAGGGCGATAGAAAGGTAAGGAAGGAAAAAGGAGTAAAAAAAACGCACACACACTCAAGCACGGGAGCATCATAGTCGTTTAGCGAGGTCGGTTGAGCGGAGAAACTTCAGCAGCGCCTTCGTCGCCTTCTGGTTGGAAACTAGAACGTTCCGGCACTCCAAAATTGATTGTTCAGAAAGCGGCCGGTCATCGAGGCTTGCTAGCGTTGCTGAGAGCTGTTGTCTTTTAACACGAAAGTGTTCTATGCCGGGGTCCACCAAGACTTCAGTGACGTATTTCCGTCACGGAAATGACGTAGAAAAAGTATACACATTCAGATGGCAAAGAAAAAAAGGTACTGTCAACGGGCATCGAACCCACGACCGCTTGGTCCGCAACAACAGATGCCGGGCACGCTATCCACTGCGCCACGGTCTTTTTTTTTTCTTTATTACTGCGCCACGGTCACAGACTCTGGAGGCTTTACGAACGCGCGTTTTATATCTACCACTCTCACGGTCGGCTGTGTGGTGTTGACCTCTGGGAGTGGTAAGGTAAAGTAATTCGTCATTGTTGTGGCCTCCGCGACTAGCACCTGTAACGCGTTTACGCGTCCGTCCCATTCGGCGAGTTTTTTATAGAAGTTGAATTTTGTCAATGCCTTAACACACTGCGAGGTGGCGATCTTAGCCCAAGCGTCGTAAAAGCGTCGGCCTCGCTAATAGCATCACGCTAATACAAACCAAAAATAGCTCTGCGACGCGCGCCTGCCTCACCTGGCTGTAACACCGCGTTCCAAGCTCACGCGCTCGCCCCGAGAAAAATCGCGGCCGGGCTACCGGGGCGGCACGACGCGCTTTGCGTTTCCCTCTAGTCCGGCCGTGTTGTTCAATCACATTTTAACATGCCGCGGGATGGCGACCAAGTTCTGCGTCCAATATGCGACGCTCTTCTGGCTATCACACCTCGTTCTCTTATTACTCTTTCACCGTTAACTACTACAGCTACCACAAGGATTTGTTTAATCATTTAACATGGACGTTAGTCGTCGGGATGGAGATGTACCACCAATAATCAAAGTGGGTGCATACACGTTAAACGGCGCCATTAGCTGCCAGACATCAATATACATTGTGCAAACTCTCTTATATCAATGTACAGTAAGCATTCTGTTACTTCTGTAAGGGCACGCTTTACTTTCGTGTTATTCCGATTCCTATGACGGAGGGATCAACCGTGTTTTTTAGGAAGTACTTTTAGGAAGTGAATACCATGCAAATACGTCTCCGTATAGGTGATACAGTGTAAGCTAATTAACCACTCATTGATTCTTAGATTTTTTTTTACTTAACTAAACGAGCCAGATCTTATTCATTTTAAGACATCAGAGCAAAAACGCGAAACCAGAGGAAAGCAATAACATGGTAGACAAACACGGCCAAGTTAACTAACCAAACCACGGCGCACGTCCATTTTCTCATCGGTCGGTTTCGTCGGGTTACGTAGGGCGTCTGGAATTTGCGAGAAGCTACAAATAACCACTGGCTTCCCTTCTTCCCGGCCGCGAGAGCACTCTATCGAGGCAGCAGATGGCTTTAAAAAACAACAGAAATGCATGGTGATACGCAATTCTAGAAGGCCGGATGTATACATTGAGGCGTACATACATATACGGCACTTCAGTGCACCGACGCCATGGAGCCGCCTATAAAGCGCGCCTTTTCCTTCGCTTCCCTATCGTTTCAGGAGGGAAGGGAGGAAGTATCGTTCCCTAAGCTTGCCGCCGCTTTTTTCTATTTTTGCAAGGATAGCATCGGAAGCGACACTGTGGCAATGCAAGCGCGGTCCTCGCGCACGCACAAACGACCACGTTTGCGGCAGTTTTCGGCCTCTGCGGAACCTCTTCCTTGAATAAGTGAACGATGTCGTGCGTGCGTTTGGTGTGCTCGAGTTAGCAAACACGTGCGTTCGTCTGTCTGTCTGTCTGTCTCACTCACCCTTTCGCTCGCTCGCATAGTGAGGGCGAGAAGAAGAGAACGGGGAGTGCGCCCAGGCGTTAGAGCGGCGGGCCGATGTCATTAACGCGTAATGACCAACTACGTCCGTTCTTGTACTTCCTTCACCTTCCGCGTGTAGTTTAGTTGTTTTTCTTACTAACGCCCTCTTCCTCTCTTACACATTCGCGTTCTTTCACGGGCCGTTATTATATAGCGCCAAACGGGAAGCAATGATGCCAATGCTCCGTTCTGTCGCTGCCGCAACCGAGCCCTTGCGTCACCCTAGTACGAAGCTTGCGGGAAAACACGTTCGGGCCACCGTATACAAACAACCGCAGCGCGCCACTGCGTGTGAGGAACCCTGAAGCCGGCGAAGCGTGCGATGGTCCCGAAAAAAAAAATGAAAACGCTGTTTATCGCGTCGAGGCGATTTGCTTCTCAAGCACGGGCTGCACGGCGGAATTGCCGCAATAATAACGCTCACCTCCGCATCCTAATTCTCGTCATCCGTATCTCCCGTCTTCTCTCTCTCTCTCGATGCCCCTGTCCTTGGCTTGGCTTCTTTCTACAAACGCGTGCGTCCTGCGTTTTAGTGCGCAATCGTGCCTTGCCGACTCGTCTTCTTTTGAGCCTTCTTCCGAGCCGCGTTTTTTTTTCTCTCGCGTATTTCAGTGTCGAAATTTTTTTCTTACCGTCCTTACCGTCTATTCTCTTAATTCGTGGCACCGCTTTCGTGCGAATGGCCGCCACCACCTACTTCCCGAAATCGACGAGGCGTGCATCCCGTGGGCGAAGCCGTCGAGGTTGGCGTGCGCTATCTGGGTCAAGTGCTGTTCCGCACTGTCTCTTCTCCCTCGTCGTTTTGGCTCTTCTCTTTGCGTTGTCGAAGAAAGAGGAGGAGGAGGAGGAGAGGTTGAGGATGTCGTCGGTGTTTATGTACGTACTCGGCTGTCGTGTTGGTCTCTCTTACTACTTCCGATGTGTACCGCTATAGCTTCAAGTAAGTGGGGGACTGTGGCACCCTCATACCGCAACCTTCAGAACTGACTCTCCGCCCTCTCTCCATACCTTCTCTTTATACCCTTTCTCTCCTTATCACACACACTCTCTCTCTTTTCTTCTCTTTGTTTCTGTTGGAAACCTAATGACAATATTCCGTGACCGCGCGCATTTATCAAAATTTAGCGAAATGGCGGACTTCGTGGCGCGTGGCGCCTGTGTATGCCCTGCAGTCGTTTCCAGAGGCTGAAACGCTATTTGTATGCATTTAATCATACCTCTGACCTGAAAAGAACGTATATTTCTTTTTCGGTGAAATGAGGCGAAGCACGAACATTACTATAACGTTTTCTGTAACTAGACTTCGACTTTAACTTATGTTTGGTTCCGGGTGCTGTCGCTAATCTGAAATGTTTACATTCATGTTTGTTTACTACTCTACTGCTTTTCCCTGTACGCGGCGCAAAAGATTCCAACTTTTCTTCTGCGTTCTCTAGGTGCGAATGCACGTATGGTCAGCGTCATTTATGAGTAGAATTGTTGTTTCAGGCCTTTTGAGTATCATTGTCCATGTTGCTATGCACAATGACTAGCTGTAATGGTAGAACTTGATACGCTAGGTTTGCACCTTAATATTGATTTTTATGAGATGGAGCATATCCTTTCCTGCATCACTTGCAAGCCAGCACTTTTCCGTCTTTATTGCCTAGCTCTAACGCTGCAACAGGAAACCGCTTCGTTACAACCAACCAGCTGCTAGAACTATCTATGACCTGCGAATCAGAACCGACGCAGATAAATAAAAACATCCCCTGTACTCCGGAAACGGACGAGATGATTCCACTCAACCTCGGGTTGGTTTCCGAAAGGATCGTTTCCGCGCAGTTGATTTCACGTTTAGCCATACATATATAGGAGTGAAACAGAGAAGCGTATGGGTATGGCCACCGCAGCTTCCGACGCGAAGTGCATCGGCGAAAAAGGATAACAAAAATAGGGGACCTTATCTCCGCCTTCCAATAGAGTTTCCGGTGGCGCAAACATCGAATAAGCGGCGCCCTGGCCCCCGGGTGGTGATGGTGCGTACGTCCACAGACACAATCAGAGCTTGCTACAGGGGCTTCCTGGCCAGTGCGGCGATGCGTGAGCCAACAAATGAGCGAATGCAGGCAGCATCGGCGCGCGAGATTGGCCGCAGCGGCTACGCGGCGAAACTCTTTGCGCCAGGATTTCCGAATAAGGGGAAGAGCGGCTGCCAGCCGTCAGAGGCTCGAGCTACGCTCCTCGGCCTGGTGGTCGGACGAGCGCTGCCCTTTTGGAAGGCCGCTCGCACCCGTGGTCGCCGACAATCCGTCATCTTCAATCTTGCGCTGGGAGCAGCCTCAGAATCACCTTCAGCGTTTCCTTATTATTGTTATTACTTTACCCTTTTTTGCTTTTCCCCGGACACGGCCGCTGTACTTCTACCGCGATCAGATTCGTCTTTGGCGTCAGACTGCCTGCCCGGCCGCTTGCGGGCTCTTTGCCAGCCCGTGGTCTGTTTGCTATGTTGCAGCATTGCGCGTCTGCGGCACACTGTTTCCTCCACGTTTCTTTCTTTTTCTCTTTGCTCTTGCTTACTTGTTCCGAGGCCGGCGCTAGCAGACTCACACTCGGCATCCTGGTAGTCCGTCTCAGTTTGTTTCGTACGTTTCTTCTTCGTATATGACGTCCCCTCTCGTTCTGTATTTGCACAGTCTCCCGTCATTTTCTGCTGACGTCGACTAACGTACCCACGATACGTTATTGTTAGGTATTGGCTTTCTCGTTCATTGTTTCGTTTGCTGCCTGTTTTGCTCATTCTTTGTCTAAGCAGCTCGATTTATGGACATTAAGTGAAACAACATGTTCCAAAAACGAAGTTCCGTATCCGTGTTGTTACCGCTATACGAAATACATTTGAGAGTGGCGAGTGGTTGCTCATAATGGTGGAAGACACGCAGCTGTAGCTGCTACGCAACATGCGCTCAGTATTGATGCTTGACCGTGCCCCGTAGCACAAACGAACCCTATTACTGCCCCCCCCCCCCCCCATGCCCGTTAAGTATATAAGATTGATGAATGGGAAGAATAATTTTATCGGTTCGACGTGATGTATGATAGTGAATTATAGCGAGTTCAGATGTATCTCACCATTCGCGAAATCACTAAAGCCAACCTTACGTCATTTCCTCAGAATGAGATAACACTGGTGACAAAGTTCCAGACATTAAGAGTCCACATGGATATTTACTCCGAATGCTCAACAACGTCTACCCGGTCAACGGTTACTGTATTAATCTCAGCAAAGTGTTCGGCAAATAAAAACTCATGACACAACTTACAGCTCCACTCGCTATGTACTGCCCATTACAGACGCCACAATGATACAATGCAGATATTCGGTTATGTCTGCCGGCTCGAAAGCACTTCTTCGGAGTTTCAACGTTATGTTACACCATGGGACCCACGCTATCTCGCACCTTAATAAATAAATATATTGCCATTTCCTTCGACAACAGGTCCTAACTTCACATTTAGAAAGCTTCCTGGTTATTAAGCCAGCGTTGATAACAACTTAACGACTTCATTGACAAAAAGCCTGCCCGGCTTGTGCACCACCCCTCCCTGCCTTTCCCGAAACTTTCAAAAATTTCATTTCATTTGCATAACAATTCCTTGGGGTGTTGACTAAGAATTCCTCAGCTTGGCAGTGCAACCTGTCTGTAGTTATCCGACCGTCTTTTATTGCCATTTCCATAGACTTGAGTGTATCTTTACAAGAGCGAGGACCTTTCTACCGCTGTGAAAGCAACGTTGATGCAACGCCTAAGGGGGGGGGGGGGCGGTTCTGTTGACTATAACTTCAATTTTTGGCGACTAACGACTCGCATGAGTGGCAGAATGTCATCGAGAAGCTACTAATCAATAGTCTCCTAAATTACATTTGGGACCACGCTCACCAACCGCATTTAACTTATTAAACCCCAGAGGGTCTTCAGTGGGCGAAAGTTCAGAAGCCTCGCTACATCCAGCGCTGACGCAAATAAAGTTTTCTCGAGCCGCAGTACGCGTAGAAGTCCGATGGCAAGAGTGGCAATCTAGTTACTACGCTGTGCCTCTTCTTGTATGCCTGTATGTTCCCTTCCTTCTCTGTAACTATGCACGGCTACGTTAATGTCAATGCGAGGAAGCAAACTAGACGTCCGGTCTGGTAACATTAACTATTTCCAAGCCACAGCTGCCGATGACACAAAAATGTTCTCGCGTACTGAAGCAGTCCTTGAAGTGCGCAGGGCTGAGCGACTGCTTATACTCCACGTGTGCATGTTCCGTCAAGAGCAAAGTGCTTTCACCCTATTGCCCGTAATTGTAAGACAGAATGTAAAGTAGCAAGCAGGATGCTCGTTTAGTTTACCTCCCTGTTTTTCTTACGAATATGGCGTTTTGTCGCTGTTTCTCCTTTCTCTGACCAACTCGCCAAGCTATATGTATCTAGCATACTCATGGAATTTCCCTTTTTTAGTACGTCTGTACAGTTCCTTGCTTTATTCTCGCAGGGCCAACCAAGGAGCTCTACCATGGGTCGTAGCCATCTGAGAGCCAGCAGGTGGAGGAGACCAGCCGTGGCGGTGGCCGAGTTGCCGCTGTTGCTGCTGCTGTCACTTGGCGGCGTAGCGAACGCGTTCTGTCCCATGCGGTGCGTCTGCAATGACGACAAGCTAACGGTGCAGTGCGCGGGCGCAGCGCTCGACGTCATCCCCATCACGCTGAACCCCGAGATTCGCGAGCTGCACCTGACGCGCAACAACATCCGCAACATCCTGTCCGCCTTCAGTGTGTACCAGCAACTCAAGTTCCTCGACGTGTCCTACAACCAGCTGCGGACTCTGGGAGCGGACAACTTCCCGCTGCCCGAACTCAAAGTGCTTGTACTAGACAGCAACTCGGTGGCCGAGCTGGAAGCCAACACTTTTCGAGGTCTTCGGACCCTCCTCGAGCTGCAACTGAGACGCAACGCGCTGACTTACGTGCCGTCCAGAGCGTTTCACGACATGCGCAACCTAGAGCGGCTCGACATATCGCACAACCAGATTGCCAGGATAGACCCGGACGCCTTCATCGGCCTGCACAGGCTCAAGTCGCTCATCCTCAGGGACAACAAGCTCAGTCACGTGCCGACACCCGCTTTCCACCACATACCGCACTTGCTTGCGCTCGATCTCGGAATGAACAGCATCCCCACCGTCGTTGACAACGCCTTCAGCCATCTGGTCAGGCTGCGAGAGCTCAACATGGATCGCTGTTCGACGGCCATCTTGGAACCCGGCGCCTTCTCCAGCCTCGTTTCACTCGCGACTCTGAGACTCCAAGACAATGCCTTCGTTGCGTTTCCAACGGACGCGCTTTCAGACTTGCACAGACTCGAAGAATTGCACTTTGGCCGTAACAGCGTCAGGAGTCTCACGGAGGACAACTTCAGGGCGCTGGAGAACCTCAAGCGCCTCTACATCGTGCGCTCCGAGTATCTGGACAGCATAGACGAGCGCACTTTCAGCCAGTGCTTGCAACTGGAGCAGGTCGTACTCGAAGAGAACCGGCGACTGCGCTACTTGTCTCCGGCAACGTTCACAAACTTGCGCCAGCTCACCAGAGTTAGCCTGAGGGCCAATGGCTTCGAGTCCTTTCACCCGGATCTGCTTCCCTGGAACCAGTTGTCCTCGTTCGATCTCCGGGACAACCCGATCGTGTGCAACTGCAGCGTCATATGGCTGTGGGACCTACTGCGCTCGCTCGACCACACGGGCAACTGGACCAATGTACGCTGCCACAGCCCGACACACCTGAGCCGCGAACTGCTGCGCAGTTTGTCGCACTACGACCTCGACTGCGACGGCCGCACGAGACGAAACATCCTCATCGTGGGACTCTCGACCACGGCCATCTTCGCCATCGTCGTTCTGGCGCTAGTGCTGTGGTACCGTCGAAAGGTGTCCAGTGTCCTCAAGAAGCAGCTGGACACGGCTAGCCTTCACGACCCGCACATGAGCCAGTTCCACAAGTCGAGAGCTCCATGGCTCTGCCGCCTGCGGCGCACGTCACGTACAACGGAAAGTTTAAGCCGACGCCCTTGGCGTACATCTAGGCCGACGATGATCGGCGACAACGGCGCGTGCAAGCAGATGCAGCGGCCGCAGCAACACGTCCATATCCTCGTCTGCGGACGCTCTCCAAAATCACGACTGTCGTCTTTCTTCAGCAGCAGCAGTGCAGCAGCAGCGACAGAAGGAGCAGCAACAGCTGTCGTGACGCGCTGATGCTTTGGCGCGCAAGAACGCTTCCTTCTTTTGCATTCGTGACTAGCACGCTCCGTAGGCTCTTTCTATACGTTGACGGAAGACGATCACAGATGCAGCTTAGAGTAAAAAAAAAAAAACAGAGATAAGATAGGAAGATGCGTATACGCAGCCGGGATGCAGTATACAACATATCTCTCAAGAAACTGCGCTTTAGTCGTGCTTTCTTGTCCTTTTTTTTTTCTCTCCCGAAACGCCAGTGTGTTCGGTGCCAACGCCCATCCCTGAGAGCGGTATTTTATGCAAACGCGACGACGCGCGCAACGCTTTTGTGAAAGACGTGTCACGCGGTTTCTTCTTTCTTTTCGTACTTTGCCCTCTTTGGGAACGTTGTGGCTCGGAGGAGCGAATGACAGAGAGAAAAAAGAAAGAAAGAATGGAGAAGTGACTCTGACTCACGGTGAACGTCGCCGCGGCTTCGCTCGCCTCGACATATCCAGCAGTTTTTGCCTCTGTGGCAACTCTGTGTTTGTATAATCGTGGAGCATAAATGTGGACTTACGTACAAGGGAAGCGGGGACACGCGGCGAGTGCAAGGTGGCATGTGCAAGAAAGAAGCCCCGGAGACCGATCATCAAGTTTTTGTATCGTAAGTTCCGTTTTCTCTTATTACATCATACCACGTTTTCCATACACGTCTTGCATATTACGCTTAGGGAATGCAACAGAAGATCAGTTAGACGTTTATCAAAAAGGTTCCATGAGTCGATTAGAACTTCTCTCACTGATTCATCACATCCTTACCCCCATTCAATACACTTCGCCAATCATATTGATTTAATTTTATTGGCAAAAATATCCGTAATAAATTTCCACGATGCTTAGTGTTATTGGCACCATACTGCCCTTAAACACTGCAGGTAGCATTCCCACCTCAATTTCCTAACTACATTGCTGCTTGTGGCCTTTTAAGAATGATTAAAGGTGTAGTTTCTATGCTACGCGTGTGAGACGAAAATAAGCCAACTTCACTGCCAGTCTGCATCAGCCTAACGAAGAAAAACCAGCAGCATGAGCGAGTCCCGAAAGGTGTTACACTATATAACTCGCAAATTACGACTCTGGAAACGTTTTAGGGAGCTTTAGAAAGTTTGAATAGTAGTGATTGCTGCAGCATGTAAGGTGTGCCTGAAACGCATGAGGGGCTGACAGCATGCACGACAGCACAACCACGAACCCACGAGTATGAGTTGCTCGCATGCAACTTCTGAACAATGGCAACTATTCACTCATGTGGCAAGAATAACGACCCTGCACTAGCAATAATTATGCGGCTAATATTCAGGCCACGCCTCTGTCTTTCACAAAAATAAAAAGAACTTTGCAGAAATTAGGCTAACTGAATAGTAATAAGACAGTTGAGCATTAACCTTCATAAATCTGACGCGGCAATATTGTGCCACTTTTGAAGAAATATGTCTTAGCCACGCAGAGTTAAAGATAACTTGTGAACCGGTAAACTTAACGAAACAAAATTTCTTTCAGTATCTTTGAAAGACCCTGCCGGGAGCAAATGCACCAGCAGGGTTGCGGAAGGTTAGAAGCAAACATATAAACTCGGATTCAATAAGGGCACGGCGGTACCAGAGAAGACCTGTATGAAGGATGGATATTTTATGAAATAATAGCGCGGCGTGCTCTTGTGACAGGAACCTCGAACTGACTCATTGAAATGACGTAACTGTTCTCGTCAGGCGAAACACACATGTAGTATGCCAGGCTGTGATTATACTCGTAATTATGCATATTTGAAACAGGGAAGTCAGCAAAAAGCGGCTCAAAACGACACTGAGTGGTGACCTTGAGAACGCATTAGTCATATTACATAAATGACGCCCAAGTACTTGTAAGAAACAACCTATCCCTAGTTTAAAAGGAACTAAGCTGTTGAAGTAGGGGCAAAACTGAAATATTTGAGTATTTGGTAAAGGATGTGAAAAAGACATGATAACCCGTCCATATAACATTTGCCAAAGTGTTCAGTGGTAGTAGTCGAAGCGCCAAAATTATTGTACACAACACTTCCTGCAATATGGTTTCCAAGTCAGAAGTGTCTAATGATATTTCCAGAAATGTGAAACAAAGAAAGCCTCTATCCGCACTTTCTCGTTAACGCATCATAGCGAAAGTTGTCATTGTATTGCAAGTTCCAAATTGAACTACACAGTGTCTATAATGGCTAATGTAGTTGAGTTTGTTGAAAGCGTCGGGTGCCTTACCGAGTTGTCGTTTCCAATGTTTCTATTTAAATCGGTGATCCTGTGGTTATCGGTGATCCTGCGTTGATCCTGCGCACCTCATGCAATGTCTACAAGTGTATATTTACATCCACCTATACATTTACGCAATTTGCATGTCGACACGGTTACCCTGTTGCTCATCGAATCGTAGTGAGTAACGTTTTGATCAGACTTCGAACGTCATTACTCTAAACATCTCAAGTGTTTTATGTCAACACATCGTCATGTCAACAGGTCATTCCTTAGGAAAAAAAAGGAAAAAGAGGAGTGCTGTGTTCCAGCAATAACGCTTCACGAAAGCACGCAAGCACAATCAAATGCGTGAAAAACAAAACAGGACCATCTGTTTTACTTTTTGTTTTCACACGGTTCAAGTTTAAATACGTGTTAAATCTATACTACTTTATCAATAACTCGGACATCGCGGGGTAATCCCCTCTTTCCGTTAAGTGCGTCTCGAAGCTCGGGTTTGTTGCCTTCGTGAAATGGCCGGAACTGCTGCACTTGCCTCTCCGTCTACAACAGCGTTACTCGCAAGAAAGAGGGAGAGAATACGCCGTCGCTGGACGACAAAATAAATAACCAAGGAAAAGAGGCCGACGTAGAGGCGAAGCCGCGGGCCACATAAAACAGCCCATTTAACGACATCGCCATTCGGAAGCGCCAAGACGTAAGAAAAAGTATAATGGCCCATGTTTCTTTCTAAAGCCCGGTCCTTTGTTGCCCCCTCCTCTACTTCCGTCGCCTTGGTCACTTTATAAGGTAGGGGCAGAAGCAGTGGAGGAGGAGTGGGTGAAGGAGGCGTACAAGAGACGAGTCCTCCAGCAATCTGCTTACGAGAGAACAGGACGAGAAAAATCGGGGAGAACACCGCGCTTCACGGAACAGCGCGGCCTCATGCAAAATGCTAAAGCTTGCCTTCCGCACCGCCCTTACGCGCACGGCACGCAGACTACACCCGTACCTTCCAAACTCAGTTCGGTGCAGTTAAGGCTTAGCCGCGCGCTCAGAGCATCACGAGTGCGCTTAACGCAGTTGCACCTGCTCGCTTAGTCTTCTGACTACGCGCGGGTGCGCGTTTCGTGCGCATTATTAGCCGTAAAATACTTAATTGTGCGAGTTAGACTACTCAGCGCGTTGTCTTTACGCTATTCCCGCAGAAACGGGAGTCGTGGCTACCTACATAACGATTCCCTAACCTAAATAACTTAATGGCCAAAGTGCAGCGCGGAACTTTCCCAGTCGCTCGATACGACAAGACTGGGAGAAGCAATCAGGTACTATACGCACGCACTGTTTACGCAAATGCAACACAGGCGCGCAGCATCGATTTGGCGCGTCGCACCTTGTTATGTAAAGGACCAAGCTTGCCCTAAACGTTCTGGAGCATCGGGGTCTCCCGACGGGAACGGATCGAAGGGTTGCCCTCAGTAGGACTGCACTGTGTATCGAGTTTAGTCGGCCAGACGGTCTGCGAGGGAGGCTTGTGCTTTGTTTACACTACGTACCGGTGTTCTCTTGATGTAAATGCAGGACGTTCGCCTTTGCCGAATAGGTTTATAATTTAGTCGTCCCAGTACCAGAGGATGTGTAAATTCAGCCGGAATGTCGTCTGAAGAAGTGCAATCGATGGACGCAATAATTTACATTCACCGCGAAGAGTTGTAAAAAGGGTCGTTATAGCGTTTGAGTGCGTTGACTTAAGAGAGGCAGAAATTATCGTTCGCAAAGATGGGAAGAGTGATGGCTGCTTTGGTTGTCACTTGTGCTTGAGCAGAACAAAACATTTTGTGTATTGCGGAAACAACGTTTGTCGTAGTTTCTATGATAACCATAGGCCTTAAGGGTGAACTCAAATGCGTTTCACGACATGAGTTTCGAAGCAGGTCCCATGTTACCTCCTGTAAGATGTTAAAGAATAGCTCATTACACAAAAGCAACAACAAAAAGTGGACCACCGTATCTCTCAGAAGGTGGTGCGGTGAGTTTAAAAGCAGAACTTTGAAAATTTCCTTGAAAACCTGTTAGGACATTCATATTTTTAATTTTAGAGAATACAGATTTAGATATTCAACTTTGTCAGGTCTCGCTTTACTACTCGATCCATTTAGATGCTCCTAAACAGGCGGACCTAATCACCTTGTTTTGATAGTATAATCTGCTGTGTATAGGGCACTTAGCCTGCGTGGGTGTAGTGATGAGTATCGATGGCAGTGCCACGTATCATGGCAAAACGCTTGAAACGTCACTCACTCACTCACTCACTCACTCACTCACTCACTCACTCACTCACTCACTCACTCACTCACTCACTCACTCACTCACTCACTCACTCACTCACTCACTCACTCACTCACTCACTCACTCACTCACTCACTCACTCACTCACTCACTCACTCACTCACTCACTCACTCACTCACCCTCACTCACTCACTCACTCACTCACTCACTCACTCACTCACTCACTCACTCACTCACTCACTCACTCACTCACTCACTCACTCACTCACTCACTCACTCACTCACTCACTCACTCACTCACTCACTCACTCACTCACTCACTCACTCACTCACTCACTCACTCACTCACTCACTCACTCACTCACTCATGTGCTATAGCAGGTACCATTCTACTCGTACTGCACCGAATAGCTTCCGAAGCCCCCCGATGTTTCGAGACGAGCGTCGAAGTCGCAGGCCGCCAAGTGAGAGTGCTGGCGCTTGGCAGGCGGCGAGAGATTAGGGCAGGGCGCCGTGATGACGGGTGTAGGAAACGAGCCTTCCGCCGACGCCCACCCGCTCGCCCGCTCGCGCGCTGGGGATGGGGAGTCGCAAGCTGCAGCCCTGTTTTCGCACAGATTAGGGATTCGTGGAGAAAAGCAGCCACAGTAGTAGCATCACCGCTCGCTCTCGGCTCGCGTGCTATGGAAGCCGTCTGCTGGAAGGACTGCATACTGCGGCTCGTGCCACACTGCGCGCAAAAAAAGCGGCGTGGGAGAGAGAGAGAGAGTGCCATTCGCTTCCGGCGTAATGCGCTCGGTGGCGGCTTGGTACGACTGCTAAGCGATCCCACTTTGCGACTTGGAAGTGGACACCTGCCACGTGATTTGGCTTTCTTTTTCTAGCCTGACTACGCACGCGCTAGATGTACAGGTGATGCTGGCCTCTTTCGCACTGCGCTGACAGCAAAACGGCGATACTGATCAACACTCAAATCATGCGTTGAGGTACGGATGACGCGTAGTTACGCCGAATGGAGCACGGAATCCGCCAGCATGTGTGTTTGAGTTAGTCACGCTACTAGGTCTCCAAGTGTAAAAAAAAATATTTTGGTGTGTACAGCTGTTTGTTTACTTGTTCACTCCTTGAACGAAAAGATGGTAACGTAGACGCCATCACTATGTTTGATACGCTGACTCTGCAAAGTAGCTAACTAGGCAACGTATTGCCTTTTACGAAAAGATAAAATTGAAGAAGTTGGCATTAAGATGACAGCATCAAAACGACACCCACAGTAACGATAACGGCATGGCCCTAGATAAGGTATAGCGCCGCGGCAGTGACGTTGCCGGTTTAACGACATTTCGTTGACTTGCATCCACGACTACGCAAATAGTTATTTGCGAAAGTGGCGTTGAGAATGATGGCTGCATTGAAAGCCTCCGTGTGTACCGGGCTTCACTGTTCTAACTTCCGCATTCGATAAGTTACTGCACCATAGCAAAACATAGTTACACCATGCGCAAATTAATTCTGCCGATGCAAATGTCAGTTCACCAACTCTCGTTCAGCCGAATCTTCGTGCATATCCTCTGGTCTGTCATGTAAACTGGCCTTAAATGATGAAATTGGAGTATACACTACATCGGCGATAATACAATGCTAAAACTCAGTTTTCTTTAAATAGTGCATAGCACGGATTTGACACAGGGCAAAGAAAGAAAGAGCACTGATGCCCAGAAAGCGCTACTTGTAAATAACTTTATTAAGAAACGTTTTCCTACATATATGCACAGCCTCGTCAGCACGCGCACGCGCTCTGCCCTGTACAGTCACGCAGCAATCATCAAGATCGGAAGAACAAGACAAGTACAAATTACAGCCATCTTTCTAAGAACTGCTTTTCTTTGCTACGCAGCACAACAGATGTGTCACTGATACAGTTTTGTTTGACAGGAGTACGTCGCGCAGTTCGAAAGATGCCTCTGACAGGAGACATCTCCGACAGGGCAACGATATCTGGACTGCCAATAAAAATTTCGTTTGAAGTTACAAACAACTGGATCGACTCGCGAACGAAGGCTTCATCAGTTCAACAGAGCATTGAGTAGCAGCTTCAAAAATTAGGACTTATCTATGTTGTTTGTCTTCCATATATGAATACGGCGTGTCCACGTACACGCTGTCACCCCACCCGAACCGCAGGCACCGCAGGAGCAAAGGATAAGCTCCCACAGTGGCACAGTGGATGCTGCAGAGCTCTATATTCACCCTTCACGAAAAGGAAACAAAGCGCGCGATCCCAGATAAGCGGCTAACAAAGGAGCCCGAGGCGGAAAGCCAGTGTGTTCGGCTGACTTGGTAATCAGCAGGTCCCCGCCGCGTCATTATTGCGACAGTCAATTGTATCGCTTTCCGGGGAAGTGAGCAGCTGTCCCTGTATAAATTTATACGATGTATCCCTATAGCGTAAGCTCCCGGCTCCGCACAAAGGCAAGAGGAAGGATCCAAAACACAAAGGCGGCAGAGGGGGAGTGTTGGTGTTGCCCATGGGCATCACCAGCCGGGAAGCCCAAGCGGCTCGAGGGGACGCAGCAATAAGATGTCTCCTGTCACCACCTGTCACTTTCACATCGGAAGAGAAGCGCGCTTCTCTCGCTGCGACCGAGCACGCCAGAAAGAGAGAGAGAGAAAGGAGAAAGGGGGAGGTCAGCAAGCATGGACGGACTATCGGGAGGCTTAGTCCCGGACCCGACTGGGTCTCCGGATTACCATAGCATAGAGCGCAGCAGTGGCGCGACGTAGCTCGCTGGACAGGACAAAGCCAGGCGCCAATCTCTTTCCCCAGTTACTTCGATCGACCTTATACCGCGGACTGGATCGCCCTGAAACCTGCGTGTTTGTGTTCGCGCGATGGAACACGCCACGTCCGCGACGACAGCTCTGTACGTCTTATCCGTAGCGGCGCGGGTTGGCGCACGCCGTGGCAGAGAGAGGAGTCTTTCGGCCGCCCGGTTTTGACGTTACAGCGACAACGCGACGGCAGCACCACCTGGTGTCTTATGAAGGATAAGGGCCACAAGACTACCGAAGCTTTCACCGTTCGATCTGTATTTGACACGCACTTGCTCGCTCGTAGGAAAGGTGCATCATGACAGTTCACCTGGCGGTCTCTCATTGTGCCATGCAGCGTTGTTTCGTCCGGCCTCCTGTTCGCAGCAACGGTGAAACCAAGAGAGTTCAACAACTAGAAGAAAGGAATATGGGCATTGCGTAGACAGTTAATGGCAACGGAAGCAACACTGATGCGTGTATATATATACTGAATATTTTATAGACAACAGCGTGGACGTTACTGAGCACGCTATCCTTTACTCTAGAAGGCCTTCAATCATTAAAGTACGCTTTCATATCGATTTACTGAAGCGCACATTTCCGTGTCCGTTACAAGCATACACAGATCTACACGCACATATTGCTACGTTCTAAGGACACAAATGCATGAATTATTCTTGCAATAATGGAGCCCGCTAGGGTAAACCAGGTTTAACATTATGTATCGAACAGTTTGCGAGTCCTAACCGGGACGTTAGGGCGCGCGCAATCGTTATCTTAGTTATAGTGAATCTGAACGTAACAATAATTCAAGAGGCCTAACAAATCGGATAAGGAAAATCAGTCTCCGTTGTGTTCTAAAAACACATATCAAGCTGCAGACGTATTGTCATTTCGGGACAGATTATAAGTATGTGGCAGTTGAAGTTCTTATCGTAACATAAATTTCCCCGAACGTTTGTAAGAGTTTGGATAGTGGCCATTTCATAAGCAAAAGACTAATTTGACGCACCAAGAGGGCAAATAAAATGGATTTGGTAGGAGACCATACCAAATATTTTGAAATATTTGATCATTTCTTCTGAAGAAGAACAATGCAGTAACTTTTGCCTGCGCGTAAAGTTAAGCCAAGCGTTTTCAAGAACTAGTTATACGTAATCTCAAAATGTGCAGGTACCACCATATGCTCGGGTGAAGAGTGAGATAGCGATAGATCTCTGTGTGTAGTTTAACGTCGATGGAGAAGAATGCAGTGATCGATTTTTTTCCCTCTTACACGAAACACACGAGTGCCGTCATGTTCGCCAAATCGAACGGCACGTGAGTGGGCACGTTAAGCTGAGCGTACGCACACAGCGTACGTGTGACGATAGCGCCAAGTGAATCATGGTGCGTGTGCTATTGAAAAAAGAAACATCTTATTTTAAGTGGAAATAATCTGTTGCGTACATTGTTTTGAAATGCAAGAAGGATGAGAAAGGAATAAATTGAGAAGACGGTGCTAGCCAGTGTCCTGACTGGCTCGCTGATTGTTTTGGGCAGCGCCTCCTCTAACCATGTGCCTGCTATGTCGCTCCCTTTTCCATGGAGAGCCTCCTCCTGCCAGAACCAGTCGCGTGTACCCTCTGTGTCGTTGCTAAACAGTTTCGCTGGTTTTCTACCTTCACAGAGTACAATGGCTCCCAATTTTTATTTCTTTTCTTTCTTCACTGATCAATGAAATTGTCTCCTAGTGTTTCCAATACAACTGGGCCAGGACAGTTTTTAACAGTAGGTCCGAATCGACAACGCCCATTTGCGAAATTTCGTGAATGTATGGCGTAGAGGTGCGCGATCAGCCTTTCTGCATTTAGAAATACGTACCACGTTTGAAGATGCTATGATGAGGTATATACCAATGTGTGCACCTCCTCGTACCCAATCTGACAATATTCGATGCTCTTCTTTCATAATATTATTCGCGTTTTCTTTTTTTCTCTCCAAGTGTTCTCGTAATCCCATACACTGCAGTAGCTACCCGTCACCTTAGCTCAGCGCTACCTAAGTGACACGGAGCTATGCGGCGACTGACACAGCAGCGTGCGTAACGCACCCGGTGTCACGACCCCCTACCACCGCGATGAATCGAGATCGCCTCCTCTGGTTAGGTTAGCTAATCGATGCAGCGCTCTACTGAGACATAAAGCAAGAAAACAAGCGTAACAGGAAGACAGGTATGAACAGGACAGGCGCACAAATTGGGTCTCGCGCTTGTCCCGTGCCAGTATTTTTTTTACGTTTGTCTTCTTGCTGCGTGTCTCATTAGTGCGCTGCATCAATTAGCTGTGTACAACCAACTAGCCCCCACCCTGACTATTCTACCGGTTAGGTTAGTTAGGCGGAAATGGGCTGCTACACCGTAACTCTTGATGTCCGGTTAACCTCTCATTCTGCAGGCACTACATTGGGGCAAAGCAAATACATACCGTGACGTGATTCCTTCGAAGCGGCCCCAGTACCGACGCAGTTTAACTTATGCCGTAGGGCATACTGGCGCCAATAAAAAATATATAATAAAACTGAGAACTATGGCTGTGCGCCGTTCCTTATCGAGTTTTAGCGAGCAAAACGCGAAGATTACTTTGCGGCTCCTTAAACTCTGCCATGTATCTGCTATCTAGCACATCTACGTACGTTCTGTTAAAATGAGCCTGCGCGCCTGGCGTGCTTAGAAAAAATGGTGACGCAAGCACGCGGAGTCATATGCATTACACTATGAATGCAATGCACTGGGCATACAGCGTCAAACCGGGCAATGACGTGTTGCGTTCAGTTGCTCGGATAATGAAACCAACTGCAAGCGAAACGGTGAGATTATTACTGAGATACGGCAGACGCACACACACACACAAAAAAAGTACTTCACTATTTTGATCCACGTTTGTCGGACACAACTTGCAACAAAACTATGCCATGTGCTCATGCATATATATGAGAAATTACAGAGTTTTCAAGCTAGCAGGTGTAAACGCCAATGCTGTACGACGCAAAAAAAAAAAAAGTCATTACAACAATAACAAAACATGAGCGAGTAACACACCTCCCTCACATTGGGTTTGAATTTTTTTCGTTTATTATTACTTTTTTTTCCTGCATAACATGACATGCTCCAACGAATTGGCGAAGCTGATGCCTGCATTTCAAGAAAGCCCTCCACTCGTGGGCGCAATTTTGTATAGTGTCGCGCAGCAGATGGGTGACATCCGATGCCAACCGCGTTTCTTTCTTCTTTTTTTTTCATAAGCTCTTACGAAACGCTTCGGGTATCTTCGGTCCCTATTTTCTCGGGCAGGCACCAGAACCCGAGCGGCAGGCAAATTGAAAAACGTCCGCGAAGGCATCTGGACAAAGCGGAAGCAGCGTCCGAACTGCTTGGCCAAAGCAAAGCTCCGCGCCGGAGCATTCGGGCACGCGAAGATGACTGCGGCTCTCGCATCCGGATTAGCACCTCTGATCCGACCGTCCGCTAAAACGCCCCCGGGACTTTTCCAGCCAAGGCTTGGGATGGGGATGACTCAGAGCTGTCCTCGCTGGCGCTTTTCGGCACAGGCTTTTCAGGCGCATCGAGGAGATCCCGTTTTATGATAGCGCGAGTGAATTGCGCTTCAAGCCGAACGCCGCTTGGCCGCGTTTTAGCGAAAACTCAAATGTAAACAAGTCTCGCGTGTCGCTCCCTGTCACACGATTTGTTTTATCTCTTTCGAACAGTATTTGTTAGTTCAGTGCTGTTGTTTTTCTTTTCACCTCTTTCTCTCCCTTCTACTTCTTTCCTTTTTATTTGATAGAGCTTTTTCAAAAGAAGGTATGGTCTGGACTTCTTAACGCCCCTGGCGTTTAGAGAATATGGCCTGGTCATCTTAGCTAGCTAGCCACGAATAAACTTGTGGTAGATGCAAATGCATTTTCAATGTCTTTCTTCCCTAGCAAAAGCAATAGTGTTGGCGGAGTGCTTCTGTCACACCAATGGGTTTTTTCTCCTTATTTCAATCTCACCTTCTAGTGTGACCAAACACACGCAGTTTTTAACCGCGAAATGTGCATTAGGTGGCTGTTGTGGTCAGCTTAGCAATAGCTGACGAATGCGGTTGTCGAAAATGTTTATTAACTGTATTGGCACTTCTCCACATCTTAATTTTCTCAAGTGCAACATAGGTATCGACATAGGCTTCGAGCTACATCTTGCTGTCTTCTGTGTTGTGCGCAAAACAATGGAGCCGAAAAAAAAAAAGTTCGCTCTTCGAAGCAGGCGTGTGAAGAACGACATGTATGCAAAAAAAGATGCGGCGATGCTATAAGATAGCATGACGCCAGGAAGGGAACAACGAAAGTGAACCGGGAGCAGAGAAATGTCAGCAGTCAACCTTTCCCCGCGGCGCGCTCTTAAGACCGTTAAAGAGAAAGCACGAGCTCCGGGCTCCCATTCTCGATCAATCACGCAGGCTTGAAATTCTACGCATGCACCCTGCGCCTCTGGGATCAAGGGCGCAGCGGCGGAACCGACCCGATAGCAAAGCAGAAAACCTTCAATTTCCTTACGTGTCTTACTTTTTTCTTTCGTGTCTGTGCGATAGGTCCGGGGAACGTTTCCCTTTTATCCCGTGAGTGAGCTTCGTCGTCTAGATATGGAGAAAAGAATCTTGGTCACGGCCTGGCAGAGCTATCAACTTCTTTTCTCGGCTCTTTCTTAGCTTTCACGACTTTCGCGTTCATATATATATATATATATATATATATATATATATATATATATATATATATATTGTTACGAGTCAGGAGGCGTTTATTGAGAACGCTCAGCGGCAGAGCACTGGATGGGGTGAGGCTATATATATATATATGGATGGGGTGAGGCTATATATATATATATATGAACGTAGCAATTCCTTGACAACATCTGCAGTGAACTGGCGTCCACGGTCGCTGATTATCACTCGGGGCGGTCCGTGCCGGAGAATGACGGAATGTAACAAGAATAAAGAGACGGCAGCAGCAGTCGCAGAGGGGATGGCGGCCGTCTCGCAGTACCGAGTGAGGTAATCGATGCACACGACTATCCAGCGGTTACCGGTGGAGGATCGGGGGAAAGGACCTAGAAGATCAATTCCCACTTGCTCAAAAGGCGAGCACGCAGGCGGCACAGGCTGGAGTTGACCGGCGGGAGCTTTCGTGGGACGCTTGTGACGCTGACACCTCGTGCAGCTGGCGACATACTGCTGGGTAGTCTGGCGCATTCGCGGCCAATAAAAACGCTCTTTAGCTCTATACAGAGTCCGCGCTGATCCCAAGTGGCCGGAAGTGGGGTCATCATGCATGGCACGTAATATAGAAGAACGGAGGCTTTCCGGTACCACTAACAGCAGTAAAGGCCCAGTTGCAGTGTAATTCTTCTTATATAGCATTCCATTGCGAACACAGAACTGACGCGCTATCTGAGAATCTTGAGCGGCAGAAAAGTATGGCTGCAACTTTGGGTCCTTCAGCTGTTCAGCCTTGAACACGTCCACGTCGGGAAAAGCAGGATCAAGGGAAGAGAGGTAACGATCGAAGTTTTCTGCCTCGCAGTCTGTGGATTTTAGAGGTAGTCTTGAAAGGCAGTCAGCATCGGCATGGCGCCGGCCGGTCTTGTAAGATACAGTGAAGTCGTACTCTTGCAATCTGAGGGCCCAGCGCGCAAGTCGACCAGATGGATCACGTAGGCTCACAAGCCAGCAGAGGGAGTGGTGGTCTGTGAGGATCGTGAAATGCCGTCCGTACAAGTATGACCGAAATCTTTGAACAGCGAAGATTACGGCAAGGCATTCCTGTTCGGTCACAGTATAGTTCCGCTCCGGCTTGCTCAGCGAGCGGCTGGCATAAGCGACGACATGTTCTTTATCCTCAATGCGCTGAACGAGTACGGCACCGACGCCCACACCACTAGCGTCTGTGTGAACTTCCGTTGGGGCGGAGGGGTCAAAGTGCCGTAGAATCGGTTGTGACGTCAAGAGATGCTTCAGCTGTCGAAAAGAGGCGTCACATTCATCTGTCCAATGGAACGGTGCATCCCTTCGCAGGAGGCATGTCAGTGGATGAGCAACGTCAGCAAACCGATTAATAAAACGACGAAAGTATGAGCATAGTCCTAGGAAACTACGCAGCTCCTTCACAGACCGTGGTGGCTGGAATTCTTTGACGGCCTTAGTCTTCTGCGGGTCAGGTCGGATACCATCTTTATCAACAAGGTGCCCTAAAACGAGTGCTTGCCGCTCACCAAAATGGCACTTCTTTGAATTGAGAACAAGCCCAGCGTTCTTAATACAAGCCAGCACAACATCGAGACGCTGATTGTGTTCGCTAAACGTTCGCCCAAAAATCACAACGTCGTCGAGGTAGCACATACAGATCTCCCATTTGTTGCTCTTGCTCACCCGCTCGTAATGGGTCAGCCACTGGTCGACGTCTTCCCCAGCTTTTCCTCCGTAGGGCCGTGGCTGTCTGTAAGGCTGCGAAGGACAAGCAGGCGTTGATGTCGCAGCGTCAGCGTCAGTAGACATGTCAAGCTGCACTGGCGGAAGACCCGCAAGGCGACGACTGCGACGAAGACTTGGTGGAACAGCTTCCGTGGTTGGACGTACCCAGCACCTCGACCACGATGTTACGAGTCAGGAGGCGTTTATTGAGAACGCTCAGCGGCAGAGCACTGGATGGGGTGAGGCTATATATATATATATGGATGGGGTGAGGCTATATATATATATATATATATATATATATACGTTCGCTCCCCTTGCTAAAGCTCTTGTTCTGAATTCCTCCTCGCTTTATTTTTTCCTGCTTCGGCTTTTCCCGCCCGCGAGCCCTCGCTTCGCTTCACGGGACGGAAGCAAAACGTTCGGCCCGCGTTTGAACCTGCAAAACTCCCACGTCTCCCCGAGTCTATCCCATTAAAGAAACGACGTGGGCATGTTCTTCGTCACGAAAACGTGCTCTTCTCGGATTGGCGGTTTCATTTGGCCCGAGCTAAAAGAAAGGAGGTACAAAGAATAAATACACAATTATACGGCCTCCTTCACTTTGCGAAAGAAACATCTAGAGATTTCGGCCGGGACAGAGTGTAGTGTAGATATCGACAGAGAGGAACACGAACAGCTATAGTGTAGCTTTTTTGTTTATTTTAACGTCTGCGTTTCCGTGCGCTTCTTTTTTTTTATCTCTTGGAAGAGGCCCTTAAACGCGCTCGTCGCGTTTAGCGGAGGAAAATCCAATCACCCTCCTCCAGCCTGCAGGCCCCACCGTAGAGATCTACATCTGGGACGCAAAAAAGAGAAGCGCTCCGAAGGACATGGTTAAACGGCAAAAAGGCGGGTTCATCACTCTCATTTATATACGCGTAGGAACCTCATCTAAAGACACGGTGCACAGGCCTTAACCTCTTTTCCACGATGAGCAATGCAGATGAAAATCTCGCCGTTCCCTCGTTGAACAGCGGCTGTCGTCTTCGTCCTCCTCGTCGTCTCCTAACAAGGGAGCAGCAGACGGCCCAGACGAAGCCACGGCTGTGACCGGGCTTGGGTCATTGTTGCCTGCATGGCTGGGCTCAATGCGACCGCCGTCGACCCCCCCCCCCCTTACTCCCGTTTCAAATTATGCAAATGATGTTCTCACGTTTGTCGCGTCACGTGCCAGACGCAGGCGTCGGCGACATGTTCTCCACGCTCGACGTGATCTGTTCTCTCCGGTAATGATATGAGCCGAGGCCTCCTCCCGCCGCTGCCGTGACCCCCGGTGCCTGCGAGTGACAGGCGTTCGCTCGCCCTTTCTTCGAGGAAAGTGGGCACGTCGCTGAGATGTGTTTCTGACCTGTAAGGTGCTCGCGCTCAATGTTTCGACGCAATTAGTCGAAGAGTTTGCCGTTGCCTGTGAGAGAGTTTAAGAGATGAAAAGTTGGCAAGCGCGGAGCAATGACTCTGCCGCCTTTTAACAGATTTGGCTGATTGCAAAGCCAGAATGTTTTCTGAGACTACCAATTGCTTCCTTTAACAGCGTAAATAGACCGTTTAAACCGGATGATTCAGCCAAGTGGGTCATCCAACACACAGACAATACGGCCAGGAAAAGCATAGAGCCAATAATTGTTGTCTTTAACTGCAATGTAGTAGTTACGATATAAACTAAACGAATTAAAGTGGACGAAAAATCACCCTTTTTGTATGCGAGATCTGAACCCACAACCTTCGAATTACGCGACTGATTCTCTACAAACTGAGCGACGACGCTCTACCAATCATTAGAGCATCGGACGCGTAATTCGAAGGTTGTGGATTAAGATCTCACCGACGGAAAGGGTGACGTTTTTCTCCACTATAATTCGTTTAGTTGACGTCATAATTACTGCACTGCAGTTAATGACAACAATTATTGGACCCTATGCGGTCATTGGCCTTTTTGTAGATTGGATTCGTTAGGTTGGCTCTAACAAAGAAAAACGAGCCGCTCAAAAAAAAAAAAAAAAAAAAAAAACTTCCCCTCGTTTCGTTCATGCAAGGCAACCTTTTATTTCGCAGAATTTAAGCTCTATATTGTTCCGTGCCAGAGCAATCTATGTGCGGATATGGTGGCATGGTTGGACGGTCACAGTTGTACTAAATGTGTCAATAAAAAAAAAGACTACTCGATGACGAGCAGCAACATGCAGGTTTGTTTGTTGTATCTCTGCCATCTTACGGGTGACTGGAGAGTTGAAAGCTTAATTAAATGGTGTAAAAAGGGTAGCTTTGCCTGGTCGTGTGTGACGGCTCTTTTGTTGGACGTCTATACTGCGTTCTTTGCCGACATCACGTCATTATTCTGGCAACAACTACACAACAGCAACAAGCAATTAATCTATTTCCATGTATCGACTTCTTCTAAAGGCAATAATAGTAAGGACTAATGAAAAAAAAAACGCGGAATCAATATAGGAATTCTATATCTTTAAACATTTAGCGGAGGTGTTTGCAAATCTTTAGCTCGACGCGTCCACGCTTTTACGGCGATTGCTGTCTTCAAAGAGAAAAGACCAGCAATAATGTTTAATGATAAAAGTGATGGTTCTTTTCACGTCCACTAAGTATCAGGGAGCAGCGAATTCAACATGTATCGCGTAAGAAAAAAGATCCGCAGAAAAGAAGGACACAAGCGGTTAAAAAAAAAAACTAAAGGAAAGAGTGGGCTCGGCAATAATCAGATTGACATGACACAGATGCAAAGGAAGAGTACGTTTGATCAGAACGTGCAAGAAAAAAGGAGGTGATGAAGAAAAGAAATAACGATAAACGCAAGACAGTCAACGCATCGCGGGAAAAGATCTGTGAGGAATTGAACAGCGACATTTCGCAAGCAGAGAGGAACGTATGGAAGGAGATAGACAAAATAAGAAATAGAAAAAGAGAGAGAGAGAGGCGGCATTTAGAGAAGAAGAAGAAGAGAAGAAGTATATAGAAGAAGCGAGGATTAGGGACTGACAGTAATTCGGGTTTGGAAGTCCCCGGCCGTGTTCTCCAGAGATTACGGCGCTGAAAGGCGAACGAATTGGGAGTTGCTTCTCTCTGGCTCGCTTCTGGCTTCGTGCCGTTTCTGGCTGAAGCCGAGCCGCGCTCTTCATCTCGATGAGGAAGAGCCCGATGTTGGCGCCACCTAGTAGAGAGCAAGAAACGCCGATCTCAATTCCCTTTCCTTCTCTCTCTCTCTCTCTCTCTCTCATTCTCTCGCTATCCTCTCACTGTTCGGCTTATTGGTTTCGAGCGTTTCGAGCGACTGTTCTTATTATGATGCGGTACTGTTTTAACGCTGATATTGTTGCGTATCCTCTCTCTTTCTTTTTTTCGCAAAAGACACTACAGTTTCATCTGAAGCTACACAACTTTTTAAATGATTTAATGCTGATGGTCCTTTTTTTTTAATGAGCCCATTTTTCCATTACACGCTCTTTAGAACCAGGACTACGCTGCGACGCACCATATCGGTCCACTCTACCTTAAAGGGGCCCTGCAACACTTTTCGAGCATGCTCAAAAAGCGCTGCCGATCGGTAGTCGAGGCTCCCGAGAACACGCGAGCCAAATATTATAGCGATGCGCACGGCCTGGAATTTACAATAAATTCTCAAAGTCAGCTGAAAATCGCTCCCTCTTCTCTCGACAAATGATGTATTAGTCCGCAAAATATGACGCGATTGTCGGCAGTTCCACCATTGGCTGATGTTATAATCACGATAACACCCTCATTATTACTTTCGTTGTTAATTTTGAGTTCAATAAGTAGATAATATGTATGTTTATATTATGTTATCGCGTTAAAAACACCGAACAAACATTAATATTAGCACTTCCGGTCTCACCGACAGCTCGTCTGCTCGTAGTTGCGTGGTTCCGTTTTCTTCGCCATGCGCAGTGCCGAAAACGTGAATATTTCTGTGCTTTTGACCATCGCCGGTTGCCGTTGAGAGTGGCAGCCGTTCGAGTGTTGCCTCGTCAGCTGAGAACTGCATCGTCGGCACGTTCTCACGACCGACCGAGGCACGGGCGCAGCGTGTCTCCGATAACAATGCTGGCGTCCGGTAATGGCGGCGCTTCGGGGTTGTTCGGGGTCGTCTGCCAGTGCCGTCTTACGAGGCGCTGTATCGGAGTATGGGCCGAAACCGATCTCAGCTGTCATTCGTTCCAAACGAGCGCGCACGTTTGCTTCCATGGTTGGCAGAGCGATGAAAACACTACGGCGTTCGAGGTGCACACCCAACATTACCAAACCGACGCGCAGTTTTCAAGCACGCGCGATACACAGCGCGATCGACTCCGCTCGATGATGCGCTCGACGAGAACGACGCAAGCCGACCGGAAGTGGCGGCACAGACCACGTGGTTGCGCCGAGACGCCAGAGAGAAAAAAATGAAAAAAATGCCGCCGGCGCTGACGTCGCCTCCTCGCACCTCCGCCCTCCCTCCCTCCCCTCACGCCGCGCGCAGCTTTCCGCGCGCTCGCTGCGTTGAGTTGAGAGAGAAAGCTGCGGAACGTGATCTCTATAATTTGGTAACACCACTTAGACTTGACGGATTCGAAAAATTTTTGCGGCATATGGCTCGTGAAGAGTCATACGTCAATAATGGGACTATTCCAATATAACAAAGAAAGATGTTGCAGGGCCCCTTTAAAAAAACAAGAATTTACTATATCTTGCATCATTCACACTCACCATACATTCGAATAAAAGTAATAACTAGGTTAACGCTTGAGTTTTGCAGGTAAATATTCCATCGCCAACTATTTGCCGGCCTAAACAAAAACATATTCCAACGAAGCTTTGTAGACTCACTTAATCTTTATTAGCGCGCGAATGTAGAGCAATACTTTACTGGAACAAGTATTCGATACTAGCGCGATCGCTTGTCTGATACAGCATTGCATTAATGAATATGCGTCAAGAGCGCTTAAAAATTTCCGTCTCAATATTGTTAATGATTATGAGCATGTCTTCGAAAGAGTAGCGAGAGAGAGAGAGAGGAGAGAAGGGTAAAGGAAAGACAGGAACGTTAACCAGGAAAAATATTCGGCTGGTTAACCTGTACTGGGGAAGGGGAACGGGGTTGTGAAAGGAGGAAAGAGATGAAGAGAGTCTGACGGCACTACCATGTCACGACAACAGCACTGTTCAAGTGTCACACACCATTATCATCAGTAAAGAGTCGCAATGTGTCGTTTAATTCAGTTTTTCTATGAAACTGCAGCAACGCCTTCGGCGACTCGCGTTGAAGTCCGTGTACGCCAGTGTCCTGGGATTTCGTTTTCTGTGAGAGTGCGGTTATCCAGCTGGCTTACTGTGGCTGAGGGGGCTGCTCTTTGGGAGTTAAAGCGGGCGCATTCCCAGATAAGGTGCGTGATTGTTTCGCTGCACCCGCGGAGTTCACATTATGGGCTATCATTAATTACTATTTTATAAATGAACAACTATTCGATAATGCTATTCCAAGCCATGGGTGGATCAACAGGGTATAGTCACGTCGTGGTAGGCTGACTGAGATACATAGTTGCAGATTAGGAGAAAAGATATGTAGGTGTGGGTTCGTAAGCGTGGCTGAATACCACGAGCCATGCCTCTGTCACACAGGTTGTTTCGATGTGCGATATCAAAAAGGCGTCTACCGCGGACTGAAGTCTTCCGACCGCCCCAGGCAGGGTGATGCGCGTTGAAGTCCCCGGTTAGTATGTGAGGTCCAGGTGTGCCATCTATTATGTCCTGCAGCCTGTCCACATCAAATGTAGCACGATGTGGTATGTATGCCGCAATCACCGTAAAGGCCAAACTGTCCCACTTCACTGTCACTGCAGCGTATTCATTGGATGCATCGGCTGATATGTGGTGAACATTGAAAGTTAAATCATTACGAACGGCCAAGAGAACTCTGCTGGTATCCATTCCCGTCGAAGAAACTGTGATGGTGTATCCTGAAAGACGAATGCCGGTGCGCACTCGGGACTCTGAGATGGCGATCACCGGAAAGCGGTGCTTATATACAAACTGTCTGAAGTCGGAGAGACGACAGCGGAGGCTGCAGGCATTCCATTGAAATACTGTTGCCTGTTTCCTAATGTTCTTCAAACTGGTCGGCTGAGCTGTTAACGCCATTGTGCCAGAACAGGAGAGAGAAAATCAAGCAGCGTCAGTATAGACTTAGCCACCGGGGAGGACATTGGAGTGAGGAAGCTGCGTACAGCGTCGACAAGAGCAGATAGCAACGAGTATATATGTCCATGGTCTTGTCGAGCGCCGCACTCTCGTGATCCACGCCAAGACGTTGGGGCCCGTGACTCTTTCGACAGGCCAGATGAGCGCTCCTGAGCACCTCGTGTGTGAGGAGTTGGAGCTGATGGGCAAGTCGGTAGAGACGGGAACTCATTTGTGTCGTCAATTCGTGGCGGATTTGACGGCATTCCTTTGTCAACTGGGGGCATCACTGCTTGGCCACCACCTCGAGGTTTTTGTTTCTGGCGATTCTTAACGATGGACAGCCAACCTTCTTCAAGAATGACCGGTGCAGCGCCCTAGATGTCACCATGATCTCCGCGCACCTCATGTCCACGGCAACCTGGTTTGCTGACATCGAAAGTCATGGTATTGACCACGTGCCAACCTACATCTCCTTGGGCTGTCCTAAGCAGTACACGCAACGGAGGGTGGTTCGTTGCACTAACTGGGGGTTATACAACGCTACAATCGAAGATTCAGACCCATCTGGAATGACATATGAGGAGTTTGTGGCTGTGCTCAATCAAGCAAAACAAAGTAGCACCAAACGCCTAGAACCACCTCGAACTCATTCAACGGTTGACGCTGAGTATGAGAGGCTCCGGGCCATTCGCCGCCGATCTGAAAGACGTGCTCGTAGGACATTGTCTGCAGATGATATTCGCGATGCCAGGCGAATGCAAAAACAAATCCAACGTCACCTGGATAAGCTAGATAGGAGGCAATGGCGGGCCTTCTGTTCTAAACTGGACCCAAGAAAGCCGCTGTCAAGAATATGGGGTATCGTCCGCAGCCTAAAAACCACACCGACTCAACTGCATCCCTTCAGTTCAGTTGCTTTATCTCGTAACAGCAGCGAGTTGGACGTGGTGGAGGCTTTCTGCTCTAAGATAACTGCAGTAGTGGCGCAAGCAACCTTGCCTCGTGTAGCACAAGAGGTTTTAGCGATGACGAGCACCACAGAGGCGGATGAACCTTTTTCGATCATGGAACTGCTTGGAGCATTGACACTGGTGAACAAGGCGTCATCTCCCGGACCTGACTGCGTTAGCTACGCTGAGTTAACGCATTTAGGCGACAAGGCGAAGATGCACCTTCTTGCCATATTCAATGCCAGCTGGGAGAGTGGGCGTCTTGAACCTTGCTGGAAACGAGCTCGTGTCATTCCTATTCTCAAGCCTGGCAAGTCTCCAACGGACCTTAACTCCTATCGTCCCATTGCTCTTCTCAGTTGCGTAGGAAAGCTTATGGAGAAGATGGTATTGATGCGCCTGGACTGGTTGCTGATGAACATGAATGCATACCCTCCACAAATGTCAGGGTTTCGAAAGGGCCGCAGTAGCATCGACAATGTGATTCGTCTCATTAACTGCGTAAAACTCAACAAAGCTACGGGCAACATTACTATCGGCGTATTCCTCGACATCAAGGGAGCGTTCGATAACGTGACTCACGAGTCCATCCTATACGCCCTGAAGTCTGTCGGAGTTGGCGGTCGTATGTACCGCTGGATCTTGGACTACCTCACTGATCGGTCAGTCTACATGTTCACAAGAGAAGGTGACACAGCCCCGCACACAGTGCATCGAGGAGTTCCCCAGGGCGGTGTTCTAAGTCCAACTTTATTCAATATCTCTCTCATTGGACTGGAGAAGTGTATCCCTGCATCGGTCGAAATCTCTCTCTATGCAGATGACATTTGTATATGGAGCAGTGGTCGCAACAGACGTGTCCTACGAGCAAGACTACAAAAAGCTCTCAATTCAATCGAAAAATTCTTACTCGGGCGAGGTCTAATGATGTCACCAGAAAAATGCGCCGCCATTGCTTTTACGAGGCGTGATGTTTCGCGCTATACGTTAAAGGTAGCGAATTCTCCCATTCGGTATGTGCAAAGTCATAAGTTTCTGGGAGTGACAATCGACAGGCTAATGACATGGACGCCCCAAGTTCGAATACTAAAGGAAAAAGTTGCATCATACGCGAGCATCTTCCGCATGTTATCAAGCAACGCCGGGGGCTGCTCCGTAAGTGCCCTGCTGCGAATGTATACGGCTCTCTGTGAAGGTCTTCTAAGATACAGCCTTCCTGCGTGACATGGCATTTCACAGACCAACATACAAGCGCTGACTGGAGCTCAAGCGAAAGCCCTGAGAGTGTGCCTTGGCCTACCAAAAAAACACATCAAGTATTGGAACCCTTGCCGAAAGCAGACGCCTATCAGCTGCAGTGCTTCTGCAGCAGGAGTTTCTTCGAGTTCACTTGCGTTATGCCACCAGAATGCCGGGTCATCCGCTTGCTTCAGACAGCAGTCTTGTGGTGCGGAGCTTGCTTCCGCTGCATTATGAAAGCGCATCAATGCCTACAGAGCCATGGTGGAAAATTCCTTCGTGGTCAATAATCACTTGTGTGCCTGGGTTCAAGAACAAGAGACGTACACCCGGACCAGCACTAACATATTTCACCCTACAGCACGTGGAAAATAATTACAGGGCTCACCATCATATTTACACTGATGGCTCTGTTACACCTACATCGTCTGCAACTGGTGTCTGGATTCCATCTGCCAATGTCACCATCTCTGCCACTCTTAGTCACCGCACTTCATCTACAGCGACTGAACTGGCTGCACTACGGGCTGCTTTTAATTATATTGTAGATCAGACAGCTGAGTCTTGGGTCATCTTCACCGACTCAAGAGCGGCGCTGCAGTCTCTGAAGTCTCCACGAACGCAAGACCAACTCGTCATGCACATCAAATATCTATGCAACAAAGCCTGTGACCTCCATCACCGCATTGCTCTGCAGTGGATACCTGCCCACTGTGGAATACAAGGCAACGGCCATGCTGATGACGCTGCCAAAGCTGGACATGACGCCTCGAGAGAAATCATCAAGATACCTTTCTCGAGAAAAGATGCCGCGACAGTCGTATCGGCACACGCTTGGCGGCTCCAGCGATCCCTCTGGACAGATGCTAATCACCAGTATGGACCACTTTACAAGATTGACCCATCGTGTAACTTTGATATGCCGCGAGACCTAAACAGGCAAGATGAAACATGCTTGCACCGCATCAGACTGAACGTCGCATACACCAACTACTTCGGGAGCAAGATTAAGCTGTCGGACTCACCAATGTGCGTCCAATGCAACGTCCAAGAAGATTTACATCATGTTCTTTGTGAATGCAAGCGATACGCATCAGAGAGACAGTCTCTGAAGGCAGCCTTGCATCTTCAACGGGGATCGTGCTTAGAGTTGCGACATGTTCTGGGCCCATGGCAAAGCAGCACCTGTGCGCTACGTGCCACGAAAGCGCTGTTGAATTTTTTGCGGGCCACGAGCCTGAACCAAACTTTGTAAACTTGTGTGACTGTATGTGTTATGTGGTTATCACTGTATATATCATAATCGTCACCCAGCACCTGGAGTAGCATGTCAGGCGAACAGCCAGGCAAACATCTCCAGCTTCATTAAAATGTTTATCTATCTATCTATCTATCTGTCACACAATTTTTCACGACAGATGCCGACTGGCCAGATGGCTGAGCACTATGGAAAGGTATTAGCTCTGTGCGCTACCCCTCGCCTACTGGCACGGAGCACGCCGAATATTTTTTTTTTCTTTTTCATCGTCGCAGCGTCCACTGGCTGCGGAGTCTGCCATCTTAATGCGGATTACATAGGTGTTCTTAAAGCTGCCGCGTAACCATAGCCTACATCAGGGGTCTCCAACTCACCTCAGCTAGCGCGCAGCAGTCATGAAATTTAGTACCGCAATGGCCGGAACAGTCAGGAAGGTGACAGCGCGTGGGGGGGGGAGCAGTTTGAACAAAATGCAGCAACGTTGCCATTTGAGAGGCCTTTTCCATATCTCATACGTGGGTCGTTTTTTTATATATCAATACAGGGCGTTGTCCTCTTCTCGCAACCTTCTCTCTTCTCTTTCTTCCGAACCGGAAGGGAAGGCGATCTGGTACTTCTGAGGAGCAGGCCACGGTGTTAGAAGTATAGGTGGACCGACGGCGCCTCCGGAAGCGGCGAACTTTTGTCCGCAGGGCCCTAGATGGCGCTACACTACTGGTGGCTCAAGAGCGGTATCAGGCGTGGTCGCTTCGGAGCCGCGACCGCCCCTCGAAATGAATAAAAAAACTGTGCGTTCGCGCTATAACGAGCGCAAAAATAAATAAATAAATAATAGCTTCGAATAAATCGAAATTTGGACGATACAGCCGCTACCTGTTGAATATGTTGAATTTGCCACCGCGAAGGTTGGCGGTGGCAAATTCAACATATGCTTTCCTCATTCGGACAATTAAAGATATGACAGTGACGTCACGCTGAAATATGACAAAAATTAGTTCTATTTGTAGAAGTATAGTTTAGATAGTTAGAAAAAATACCGCATTAGCCGTAGTATTACAACAGAAAATGCACAGTGTCTTTGCTGTCGCGAACATTCGAAGTAATTTGCGGTCGTTGATCGCGGATAAAAAAATGTGTCACGAATACGACTGTTTAGCTGGTCGTGCATAAAATACTGAATTTTAGCGAATGCCAGCAGCTAAGTTTGAGGCACCGACGAAGGATATGAAAAAGCATCCTGGTTTGGCAGTGCCAGAAGGGGAGACATTATGAATGGTGGATATATGTTTCCGATTCTTCTCTGTTGCCAACTGAGGAATATATTTTACTGTTTATGTCTCGCATAGTCACCCGAAGACAGCGTTACTACTTCGTCTTTCAAGGAACACGTCGATCGCGGTGTGCGGAGTCTTTACGAGCGTAGCCTGTCAACCGCGATGGTACACCGATTACGGTACTCGGCTGCTGACCGAAGTTCCCTAGTTCGATCCCAGCCGCGGCGGTCGCATTTTGATGGAGGCGGCGTGCTAGAGACCCGTGTACTCTACGATGTCAGTGCATGTTAAATAACACCACATTGCCGAAATTTGTGGAGCTCTGCTACGGCGTCCCTCATAATCATAACGTGGTTTCAGCACGTAAAACCCCATATATTCTCATTGTTAACAAGCGTAGCTTTCGCACAGAGAGAGAAAGACTGCAAACGCACGTAGGTGTTAAAAAAAAACGGGCCAACTCACGGCGTGGATGAACTCAAGACGATGAACTCAAAACGAACTCAATACTTCGTCGGCACGGCGTCATTAGCCAGAGCCGCCTTTCGTGATGTGCTCACAAGAACGTGCCCATTGTACACTGCTTCCCACGTCTTCGTTATGTACCTCGGCTTGAAGTGCTTCTCGCACACGTAATCAGTCGACTGCAGCACGCGGTCCTTGCGCGGAATCGCATGGCGCCAAACATTCAGGCGTTCCGCATCTCAGGGTGCAGAAAAATCGACTTTTCAGTGCAGGTCTTGTACACAGAGTTGCACCGCTGCACAAAACACTTTTTGCCCATTTCACGGCTTTCTCACTCGAATAGCATGACCTGCCATCGCACAACAAGAATTAAACGAGGAAGCAATGTGGCCACAACTGCTTCGTCACCGTGGCTTGGTCGGAAGAGAGGCCGGCGCGCGCCGCTGTGAGCCTCTTGACTGCTCCTGCCACCTCGCGGCGTGACGGCGCGGAGGAACCGAAGTTCGACGCAGCGAGCGCACGGCGCCGGTGCTGCGTCGTTCCACCTGTACTTCTAACACCGTGGAGCAGGCCATAGGCCACCACGATATCACCTCTTGAGCCACAAACATTCGAAGAGAAGCCCGCCCGTCCTCCTTGCCTGCCAAGTTCCTTTCTGGCGCGGACAGCTGTTCATTGCGGGATGAAGGCTCATAAACATACTTATTAAGGAACTAAAGAAATATACGAGACCATGACAGTCAATAGCGGGCCGGACTGCTAGCGATAGGTCCGCGGGCCGCGTGTTTGAGACCTCTGGTCTACATAAATAAAGCATTGAATCGATGTTCAAAAGAGCCTGCGTTCGATCGCGATATTACTCATAGGCTTAGTATATACACAGCCACCCTTCCTCATTAGGCTTACGATGTAATCTAATGCACGCTTCAATAATAAATACGAGTACGCATCGTAATCTGTCTCGAAGTGGTAGTCATCATATGAATTAATAATAAGCATTCAATAATTATTGCACAAGGGCATGCAAGAAAATGAGGGAAATGATAAAGGGATTCAGTTTTGAAGCTTTCTATTTTATTTGGAAGAACTTTTTTAATCGAATATTATGTCTTTAAAAATTGGTATCTTTTTCCTTGAGGTGCTCGCCAAAGAGTCTTACAATTCTCGAGTGATTAGTGCGTGTGCTTCGCAAGTTTAGTAAATTATTAACTACGAACGAATTGAAAAACTCAAGCAGTTAAATCCCGTAAAGCAAGAAAGACAAATATATAAAAAGTCGTTAAAGGAAGCGCGGTTCGTTAGCGCCGCTGTACTAAGTAGTAACTAACTCAATTTATTTTTGATATTTTTTTTTCTTCGTTGCAAACTATAACGAATACTTGGTGTTCATAGGTGTGTCCTATGTTATGGTCTGTAAAGAAACCCGAAAATTTCGAAGGCAACACTCTCTCGTTATATGACTGTAATTTCATTTCCCGCGTATATATATTTTTACTATTAACACCATTATAACGCACTTACGTAAAAATAACTAAATATATGTCAGGAAAAAAAGTACAGCTGAAGTTTGGATAGCGTCACTCTGCACATGAAAAATTTACCGTCAGCTCCGAGCCGTTGAAAAATGACAAACTCGCGGGCACTAGAACCAAGAAGCAGACAAGGACAAAACAAAATTGCTCCAAGAAATTACGAGCAAAGCTTAGCGTGATCAACCGAAGGGCGCCAAGCGAGCGCTGTACGAGCAACTGCTTAAAGGCTCGGCACGTCACTTTTTAGTGTTTTTTTTTTACCTTGGCGCTTCCGACTCGTCCCTGTAGACTTATGATATGTAAATTGCCTTCCCTACGCGGCTTCGAAACAAATTGTTCCCGCGCAAAAACAACGGTATAGTTAAGAGAAAAGAAAGGTCATCCGGGGCGAGAAAAAAACACTAAAAAAGTATGTACCTCCTCGCTGTAATCACCAAATTATGCACAGCGTTTGGATATTCTGTCATGTATGTGTGTTGTAGAACGCGAGCTGTTAATTTGGAGAGAACATTGAAGGAAAGACAGCTAAAAGAGAGCACATAAACATAGTAACGCCTTACACTTTGCCATGGGCGTGCCTCGTCGACAAGGCTTTAGCTTGCTTTTCTTTTTTTTTCTCTCTCTCTCTCTCTCTGTGAGATCGCGCGCGTGCTGTCGCATGCACCTCATCAAAAATTGAAGTCCCCTTCTTTGCCACATGGTATACAAATTTTTAACGAGAGCCGATGCATTCTCGTTTAGCACGACAATATATAGTTAATCTTTTACGCGCAGTTCCTTCAACGCGTGTGCTGAATGATTCATTAGTTTCGTTGAACCGTGCTTTCTTTAGCTCCCGCTCTGCAGTTTCCCGTCTTTCACGTGATTCGCTACTTGAAGCTTTCTACGGCTATCACGTTAGTTAAGGGCGATGACGCCAAAGCGTAGTTTAGCTGCCGAAAATTCCACTCCGCTGCCATCGTACCGTGCGCACCCTCGCTAGTAAAAATTGCAAACGCTTCAACAAACTATGACTTGAGATCGTCGACAACTCCAAGCAAAAGGAAACAGCCACTCTAGTTGGACAAGACTTCTGTCGGCACATTTCGGTACAGCGTGGGGCTGAATTAAGATTCGGTGGTCTAGCCGAGACGAAAAGCTTAGCCTTGGTCCAAATGTGCAAATTATCTGATTATTCTTAGATTCTCGAATCCGTAAGTTGTGCAGCAGCTAAGTACCCGTGCGCAGTTAGCGTATTACCTCAAATATTTAAAATGTTAGTTCAGGCATTAAAGCCAGTTCACTGACATCAATGAACTAAAAGGGCCACGGGCACTGCCCCGATGTCACGATCTGTGAACTCTGTCAGGCGTTATCCAGTTTGTTTAGTTACCGAGAAAACTAGCTGCGTGTTTCTTTGATCTACCAAACAAATGGTTCAATTATCGAGCGACCTCTTACTAACCACACGCAAGTTGTTATTTCGCGATACCGCAGTAGTTTAACAAAAGGTACTAAGCGCGTTGGCGAAATGGAGATTGTAACTTGTTTCAGTGCAACGGCGCATAGACAACGGGAGAGGTAGCAGTACAGTACAGCTCGTAATAATGAACGACCCATCGAATCCCGTGGCGGCAAACAAGGACGAACAGGTTTCGAGAGTGAGTCGAGAGTTATAGGCCTCCAACGCTCAAGTTTGCGCAGCGCCGTCCGCCGCCCCAGCGGAGAGAGGGGAAAACTCCGGTAGCTGGGACGGGTCGCTCTTGCTGGGTTTCCCATCGCGCGCGCGGAGAACGTGCTCCCCGGGGCTTTTATCTCGCATTTTTCACGCTATGGGTGCCGTTCCTTCGTCGTACTCGAAAGCAGGCACGCAGTCCTGCTGCATTGTGAACTGTCACAAAAGTTTAAAAATGTCGAAGAGCCGAAAACTTCCTGTCATGTTCTACCGTTTCCAATGCAAGCAGTCCGAGGAGCAGAGGCGTCAAGAGTGGATTATGGCAGTTCGCCGCGATGCTTTCGCGGTCTTGTCACCTTGAAGCAGTTTTTGTCGTACACAGTATTACGAACTATTAACGGGGAGAAACGCAACGATCGTGCTCATTTGAAAGGGAAGTGCGTTTGTGAACCGAAGTTACAACAAATAGACAGCCGCTGTACGTTTCGAGATTGCGCGCTGGCTTTCCGAGTCAACCATTTGTAATGTTACAGCAGCGGAGCATTTGGGCTTATTACACCACAGTTTAAATAACGTACCGTGAGTACTAAGTGTTTAATTCAGCTGATTGCGGTACATTTCCCGTCGCGGCTCCCTGTAAACAGAATTAAGCTGTATGTTTGCACTGAGCGTTTATATTGGCCTTGCATGCGACACGCCGTGACTGCTTAGAAGGCTGAAGTGTTGCGCTGCTAAAATCGTGGTCATGGGTTCGATTCACGCATACAGCAGCTGCATTTCGATGGGAGCGAAATGCACTAACACCGGCGTACTTAGATTTACGTACACGTTAAAGAAACCCAGGTGGCCGAAATTAATCCGAATTAATCCACCACGGCGTGCCTCGTATTAATGTCATGCGTTCGGCACGTAATAAAAAGCCTTGCATGCCGCTTTGGAAACGAGCTGAAAAAAGAACGAAGGTGGCAATTAAATTTTCGATGGCTTCGCGAATTCAGATGCGCTTATTATTGGGCACAAATCTCGGCATAATCATACACATGCGCGATCCCAGTGGGTATTGTATAGTATCAGGGGCGTAGCCAGAAATTTTTTCGGGGGGGGGGGGGGGGGGGGTCCAACCATACTTTATGTATGTTTGTGCGTGCGTTTGTATGTGTGCGTGTACATATACGCAAGCAAAATTGAAAATTTTCGGGGAGGGTTTGACCCCCCCCCCCCCCTGGCTACGCCCCTGTATAATATGATGCTGACCAAGCGAGCTGTCGAAACAACCAAAGCGACATTCGAATAAGCGAACACGGTGCGTGATGAGGCGTCGATATTATTCGAAATGAAACACGCCTCTGCAAGAAACATGCATCGTCGAAGTGGGCATGAAATATTTATTTATTTTTTGTTTGCGTATATCATTATGCTGTCAATGGGAGCTCTAAAAAAATCCAAGGCGACATTAAACTTGCGATCCGACGTTGTTATCATTCGATGCAAACCTCGGCAAAAGTGAAACTCCCACGAAACTGAACACTGCGCATTGCGATGCAGCCAGTGACTCAACAGGGCAGATGTAAATTTATGCTCTTCACACTGAGCTCATAATAAATTTAAAGCCGCACGACAAACTTGGCATCTAAGCAATTGAAAAGTTATCAATAGCAAACGCACTCGAAAGCGTGCTGGTTGTTTGCTGACAGCTCCGAGTATACACGACTGCCGCAACGAATGTGCGTTTTACCGGTAACATATTTACAGAACTCGCGCAGTCACCTCCCAATTCATGTCAAAGAAATGTGCCCGTTCAGCATCGGCACGCACGTAGCGCTCGCACAAACAGCACCGTCCTTGACGACCTGCTCAGCCCCGCAAAGCTGGTCGATCAACCGTCCTCCTCTGGTAAGATTCCCACCGTTAAAACGTTTTTTTCCATCTCTGGGATCTTTTTAAACCTTCAGAGCAAGCGAAACGTGAAGCTGCACGTGCACGGCGAGCAGAGAACAGCGCGTGCAGGGTGCCTGAACGTGCGGAGACAGCGCAGTCAAAAGGCAGGCGCGGAGAGGGGAGCGACCGGTTTTCGCTAGAAAGGCGGCGAAATGCGTGCGCCGCAGCGCCCCCTGGCCGAGCTTGGGAGGCCTATTGCTCGCCGATAGAAGCGAGAGGCGGTTGGGGCTGCACTTCTTTGAGTAAGCACGAGCCCCGTCAAAATCGGTGAGAAACTGCTTCAGCCACCGCACGTGCCGAGACGCTCTGTCATGCCCCCCTTCCCTTCTTTTCTTTCCTCCTCCTTCCCTCTTCCTCGCATTTCTTCCTTTGGTGCCATCGACTCAAACGAATAACCATAGCACAGCAGACCCGAATCTCTCCCCGCAGGGGCTGCAGTGTGCGCGCGCCCGCGCACACGCACACACACGCCACAAGAAATCGGTGGCATAGACAGAAAGGAAAACAAATAATAAGGAGCGGGAACTACCGAGAAGAAACAGCATCGAGACTGCCCGGGGGCTACAAATGAGCCGCAAGCTCCAAGAAAGAGAAACGGCACGGATCTGAAAACAAAGAGTCCGTGCCGCTGCGATTACCTGAGGAAACCCGACCAGGGCACGTGCCCAGAGGCAGAGACAGAGAAAGATACGGCGTAAACCTGAAGTTAATAATAACAGAGGGGAAAAATCAAGAGCAGTAATCAGCCGAAGAGCGCCGAGGAGATGATTCCTTCTGTCTTCCGAGATTTCCGAGCCTGTTATTCTCCCTGTTCTTTATTTTCAATCTCGCCCAGCCACACGACTGTGGGAAATTCGGCTTTTGTGCGTTTTCAAGCATGGCCCTCCCATTTCGGCCAGTGTAATGTTTTTCGTGGGACTTATCGCAGCCGGTATGGCTGACTGGAGGCCCTGTTCTCGAGGAACCACTGAGTAGAGTAGAGACGACCCAACTTTGTCTTCATTTCTTCCTGATATAAAAAAGGGTTTCAGTTCTTTCATCTGAATACTTATTTCTTGCGGTGGAGTTCCTCTTTACTCATCATGTTCGTGAGGAGGGATACTACCACGTATTCAGAGCAGCTGCCTCCATCTTTTGCGCTCTCAGTCATCGAAGCCAATTGAATGTTGCAAACGCACCAGTAGAAGAAAATAGTTTGGCCTCGACATTATTCACTATGCCTCGTAGACACGCGAAGGAATAGTTTCGAAACGCAAATGGAGGGGGAGACGCATAGGAGCGCGCGTTGTTCATGGCGTGTTTGCCGAGAACATGAAACCAATAAACGGCGGACTATTGATATCCCGCACGCGCATAAGCAAACAGCTCGCTAAAAGGTATATAATCGAATATATTCATTGCTTCGTTGATGTTGCGAACGCCAGTCGCGCTTATTGATCCTTGCCGACTTTCCTCGGACGTTGTACCTTCGTTCAAAAACTGAAAAAAAGTGGTAATAACAACAGACTGTTCTCGCCCCACAACCAACTGACGCTCAGCTCTTGCGCCAGATACAGTGAGAAAACAAATCAATAACATGCTTACCAGTGAATGCCCGCGCATATCATCGGTGGCACTGGCAACACAGCTCCCCCCCCCCCCTCCCGGAGTCCTCCGTTGAGCGGAAGCGTAAACAAAGGGCTCGACGTCGCTGAAGCGCACGCAAAGAAGGCTCTAACACTGCGCACGACATGTGACGTGCGCTCGCAGTCACGGCGTCGAGCGAAAAGCTCGTTCGTATTTTGCACGACCGACGAGCGTGCACACACACGCATGCGCGGTTTGTTTTTCTCCGCGCGACTTGCGGCAGGGTATATCCGCGAACTTTGATAAATGCGACGCCGTCAGTCCGAACCCCGCGATACACGCGAGCGCGGCGCCCTGCCTGGCGTTTCGTTATGTATGAGGATGCCAGGTCCCGCCGCCTTCGATGCTTCCTGCCCGAACGAGCCATTCCGCACCGTATCTCACTTGGAACGCGCCGCACCGCAACAAATTCCCGAGACCAGGAGGACCTATCGCCTCGCGCTCTCTTTGCTGGAGAGGACGACGCACGCTCGATAAATCGCCGTTCAGATATGCGTCGCGTCGTGCGCTGTCACGGTCCTTCCCGCCTACACCACTGAGCCCAGAATGAAGGAGACACACGGTTCACTGGAATCCCATGGTCTGCATCGCGCGTTACGTTAAAGAGATTCACTGCACACTGCCTCACTGTAAAAAAAACAAAACGCTGCGTCTTGGTATACTACAGCAAACTCGAACGGAAGTCGCTCAAGAAGGACGTTTTTTCTGCCTAGATAAAACAAATCTTTGAACAGAGAATATCTCATGGAATGGAGAGGCATTTTTGCGAGAAACCGTCACCTATCATCCTGTGTCGCTGGCTCCCTCGGAAAACATTAGGGCAATACTGAACTGAGTAGTAATGTGACTTACGAGCAGTCCTGGGAACGCTGGTTCTGGCTTATCAAGTTAAGCTTACACTGGCCAGAACTTACTATATTTTATGTACTTACTTCCTGTCGGAATCTCTTTCACTCGTAAACTAACCATCTAGATCATATATATCCAGTAAAAGATATTCAAGCGCCGAGGCTGCGACTGTGCTGTCTACATTGATGTACAGTCAGTATTCTACATTAGCGCAGAATAAGCAGCTTGCAGAAGTTACCTGCAAGTGGCTGTATTCCTTACAGGTAAACAGATAAACATCTATGAATCGCCGATCTTGTTTCTTTGGCTAAGCTGACTGAAGCAGCCTCTGGTTTTAGCTTTTGCACCGCTGCACGCTTTGAAAAAGTTTGCGCTGCAGTTCATATGGACGCACGCTTACCATTTGAAACAAGGGTGCCAATTGAGAAGACAGTTGGTATTCCACGTGTGTATGCAGAACGTTGATCCGCACTCCCAGTGCTGTGTACATAGAATAGAATGGAAGATCCGGGAACAAGCTCGAAGGCGTCTTACACTATACATCGAACTTTTCTACGGCAAACGTCTCTATTGTAGTTTTTATCCGCCGTGCTTTGTCTTGGAGGGGAAAACGTGTGTCATCTACGAGGCTCTTTGTTTGAACAGAGGAACCGGTTTCGCCGAAAGCTTTGCCGCTTCGCGTTGACGCTGTGCGATCGCTTGTTCTCGTTATCCCGTTTGTTGCCTTGGTTGTCTCAGTTCCATTCGAAATGGGATTTACGTGCTTGGATTAGTGAACTATATATATATATATATATATATATATATATATATATATATATATATATATATATATATATAGAGAGAGAGAGAGAGAGAGAGAGAGAGAGAGAGAGAAAGTGTGTGTGTGTCATGCTCTCCTTTTTCACTTAATTCTCATCGCCCTTTTTGTAGGTTTCTGAGGTTTTCTTCCTAAGGTGATTTGTGTTGACACAGCTGTGTTATTAAAGGATTTACAGAACATTGGGTCGCCTTCCGAGAGTGTTGTAGGCTTGGAAAACAACTTTATTTTTTCCCCATCCACGAACTTACAAGTCTATGTGCTTTCTGAAAAACTTTCAGTAGGTTTTCTACATAAACAAAACATAGCGCTGAAATTAAACTGGGATTCAATGTCCACCACATCTTCTCTTGCACCGAAGATTTCCCATCTGTTTCGTTCTTGTGCAAACCTACCCCCCCTACCTCCTTTGATAATGAGTTTTGATAATGATGATGAGCTTTGTAGCGGAACTTCTAAAGGCGTCGTTATTTCTTGGTATATCTTTCAAAAAAAGTTCTTGCACAAAATTTTCAGCCTGAGACGGAGAGATCATTCCGTTTTCCTTTCTGTATTGCAGGTATCCAGAATCCCAAGTGATGCAGACCCAGGCAAGAAGATCTCTACCAGGCCTTCTCTACAAGTCAACCATTATGCAAAAACAAGAAAAAGTTGATATTTTTAACGGTGCACAGAGAATAAATAGCTTGTGTGCGTGTGCGTTATCATTTAACGTAAATAGGAAGTATTAGTTTACCCTCTTTTCTTGGAGCTAGTCTTCTTTTTTCGTTTTATTCCGCTTCCGCTTCTGCAGTTCAAGAGAAGGCCGTGTGAAGGTCCTTGATAAGGTTTGGTTCTTTGCAGAAAATAAATAAACATGATTGATTTTCAGGTGATGTTGTTACTTCTTTGCATACTTGCGTCCGTGCGTATACATCGAATCATAATTTTCAGTGAGTATTCCTGATTCATCAGAACTACAAAGGTGTAATCTGCAATCGCTTTAGGATGATGCACAAAATTCCACATCAAGCATGCGTGGCGCACGGACGTGCTCGAGAAGAAGCAGCACAGTTGTACCACATCAGAACCGACTCCGCGTACACCCTGGCTTGGTCATTCAAGAGTGTGCGATGCGCTTCCCGCCCTGTGCCTTCTGTTTTGAAATCGGCGACATTAAGCATTTTAAAGCGAAGGCGTTAAAGAGCTCGTCTCGCAGATATTCCGGTGTCGGCGTCGGCCTTGAGCGAAAATTCGAGATACATGCAAATAGGTAAATAGAAGAGTTTGGTTCGCTTGAGAATCGAATCCAGGCCTCCTGCGTGGCAAGAAGGCGTTCTACCATAGAGCCACGCCATTACTTCGAACTGCTTCCGAAGAAAACCATATAATGCAGGGAGTCTCCTTGAAGGGACACTAAAGGCAAATGTTAAGTCGACGTTGCTTGCTGAAATAACGTTCCAGAAACCTCCTAGTGCCTGTTGCGTGCCAAGCAAATGCTTATTTTGAAAGAAAATCACGTTTTAGTGGTCCTTACAGCGTTAGCGCACTTCAAATCACCCGCCTGAAAAGGTCTCCAGACGTATGATGATGATGATGATGTCTGTGGCCTTGCCCTTTGCAACGGGCGATCAACAGGCATAACCCGGATCAGACCTATAAAAACTAAACAAAAAACTAAAAATAAACAAGTCCTATTTGGCATCCCTTTCGGGGCCGCTTGGCTGATTTCTCGTGCGCCACCAGTGCTCGAGCCATCGCTTTATTTCAACCGATTTCCAGTTAGGGGGCGCACCGCGTTCGTGGAAGCCCAGAGATGTCGCCAGGGCACTGAAGTTCATCTGCTGGAGCGGAGGCTCGGGTGGTCCGGGCCGCAGACCAGTGCACTCAAGCACATGTTGCATCGGTGGCAGGTCGTAGACGCGCTCGGTGTGTTCTAGTAGCGTTTGCCTTGCCCAACGTTGCCCGCCTTGCTCTGAAGGGCACATTACAAGCCTTTCCTAAGTTGCGGTTGATCTCGTAATCCTCTGCACGAAAGTGCAGCGAGCGCACACGCAGATCTCTTCATTGTTTAGCACACTGTCGCAGGAGCACGGCACTAGGCCACTTCGACATAGGGGTTTATTTTGGCATCCATTGGAAAATAACGCCGGTTTCTTTGCTGCAGCTGGCGTTGCTCAAGCGGCGCACACCATTCAGGCATCCGGCAACATAACAGGGACGCGGCATTTTGTCGAACTGTCCGTTAGAGCGACTTTCATGAGCGACACTGTTTCGTATGCACAGAACATGCAACAGTGCGTGATAACGAAACTACCACTGAGAAGCGACCGCACAAGCGGCGGGGGGCCCGGCGAAAACGGAACTTTAAAGCCACCCGCGCCATTCTCCTTGGTAACGCCAAGTTCTTTTTTCCATGAATGACACAGAAACGCACAAGCAGCATTTTACTACGTCTTGTAATGCACGGAATGTTATTTCTTTATTATAAGTAGTTTGAGTACTAGTGATTAATTGTACTCGGGACTTTTGACGTCATCGGGCTCATTCCAAAATGTCCCACTGGTGCCGCATATTGCGTCCTATATTTACCTTAATTTCTCGATTAGTAGAGCACTGCTGTTGATAATACTGACATCTTAGGCTTTCTCAAACATTCACCTTTCACTCTGACATAAATTGTTTGCCTTGAGTGTGCGTTTCATGCCTGTGATGTTGCGTGCCAGAAGCACAGAATCGCGCCAGGCGTCAAAACATGTGAATTGCGCAACCAGCGGCTGTTTTAAAGGCCCACCCATTACAATGCATTCAGGCATATTTCATCATCATCAACAAAATCATCAACGAATTGAGCAGCTGCGTAGCTTCGCGTGTTGCCTTACTGACGTATAGTGGGACCATCGCTGATTTGTAAAAGGAAGAATTATGGCGTAGTGGCCACTTCCCACCTGTACTTGCAGTAGGCATTGTAGGATAATTTCAAACGGCCAGTGCTACACTCGTTTCCTTGCAGCACGGTTGAGGCGTTGAGGCATGCACCGAGAACCGAAGCCAGGCTAGCAATTGAGAAGGCGATGCGCACGGGGACCAATTACGCTATCGCGTTCTACTCTTGAAGGCGAAGCTCAAGCGTCCTCCTAGTTTTTAGAGCGCAGCTCGTAGGCGCCCGTTCCCACGTTGAGCGGCGCCGCTCGCCGTTGGCGTCGGCGGCGTAACCGATAGAGCGAACGAGGACGAAAGAGAGCGAACACGGAGTCCCGATATCACGAGCCACTGGCCTCTAACCTCGCCTTCTTCCTCCGTCACGTGCGCTGGCTCCTCGGTCTGAGCTCGTGCGCATAAAGGGCTGGCGCGTGTACTGCGGCTGGCTTCGCTCGTCGTAAGGGGGCTGTCGGCGTTTATCTTGGTTCGCGACGCCTGCAGTGCACAGAATGCTGTGCGTAGCACTCGAGCGCTGTCCGCGTTTCGCTTGGTTCGCTGCGCCTACAATGTGCAGAGTGGTGTGCGCAGCAATCGAGCTGGCAGTTTCTGTGGCAATATGTAACGAATGTTACATTGCTACAACTGCAGGTAGACAAACTTAAAACACAGTTGACGTTGGCCCAACTCAAATCTTCGCTCAGCATTCGCATTCAGATAAACTAGTTTCGCATAAATTTTTCGTAAAGTCTAAATTTCTCTTATGTCTACAATTCTCCATGCGTACTGTGCAACTTGCCGCACAGAAGACTTTTATTTCACCACCACGAAATTCTACGACGCCTTCATAGAGTGTGTTCTTTTATATTTTTTCTTCAAACGCAGCTCTTAAGCGCCCGTTCCTGCGTTGAGCGGCGTCGCCATCGCTGTCTCCGTCGGTGGGGTAACCGATAGACATGAAAAAATAAAATGAGGAAAAATACCCAGGATCGAATGGGATTTGGGCCCGGGCCCTTCTGTGTGGCAGTAGAGTATTCTACCACGGAACTACTCCGGTTCTTGAAACTCATTTGCAAAAAGACCCTATACAGGCGTCATGCCGGACAAGGAATCTCGTTAACCTATGTAATATAACCTGGTAGAAGAGTAAAAAAGCAGTCATCATACAGGGCTACTCGCGCAGCGAGTGTGTGATTTAACGCTTCCCACCCACTGCAAAGTGCTCAGTCATAATTCTTCGTCCTCATCAGCCACATGCAGCATCAACAAAGTGCACATAATACAGATGTGTAGCGGGTACCTCGCTTATCCGCAGAAAGACGAATAATGGCGTAGTGGGTGCTGTCCTACTTCACAGAAATCATTATTTATGGCGTATCCGATACCTTGCGGAAAGCAAAAACTTCAAACACAATTCGCCTTGCCCCAACGCAAAACTACGCTCAGAATTCGCATTAGGCAGTATCGTAATCGCCGGTGAACTTTTTTCACTGCCGGTGCACAACGCATCCGTGTGCTTCTGATATAACCACATTCCGCATGCGTTGGTGTTCACAGACCAACGGCTCAGAAACTCGGCTTCAAAGCGCGAGGGCCTGGGATCGAAATAGGCAATACGCACACTACGTAGTTGAACACTTTGTCGATGCTGTTGCTGATGATGATAATGATGGATTACGGCTTAGCCATTTGTAATTCGTGGGCTTCTTTTAACCAACCTCTCCTCACGAGATCCACATGGTCGTGACGCCCGGTGCGAATCTACGGTTCTTCCACGCAATATTACATCTACATAGTGTTTTTTTTTTTTTCTGAAGCAGTTTCAAGCACTGACGTGGGTCTGTGTTCAAATAATAGACTTCCACGCAGGGTGCGTGATTTGGATTCCGGCTGGACCCAGATTTGTAGTCTTTGCATCCATCAAAATGTTTCGCTCACGCACATCGCTGCCACCGTCAACAAAGCCGAGGACATCAGGTTTTCTGCGACACGAGCTCACTGACGCTATCGACTTAATGGTACTACAAACCACCCTAAGCAGATCGTTTTTGTAAGACGTGTTTCTTTAACGTTACCTGTACAGTACATATACCCACCAAGATGGTCTAGTGGTTATGGTACTCGGCTGACGACCTGAAGGTCGCGGGATCTAATCCCGGCCGCGACACCGCATTTCGATGAAGGCGAAATGCTCGAGGCCCGTGTGCGTAGATTGAGGTGCCCGTTAAGGAACACCAGATGGCAGAAACTTCACGAGCCCTCCACCAAGCCGTCCCTCATAATCATATCGTGGTTTTGTGACGTGACCTCCCAGCAATTACGTTATCATTATTAACATGTACAGCATACAAAAGTTTCAGTCGTTTAAGAAATTACACACAGATTACGCGGAATTCTGGTACAATTCTATTTATTTTCAATAAGAACTCTATATTAAACGCGCAGATTAGTGAACCACACGAGAATAATTACAGTGTAGCGACTAATGGTTGAAAATATATCCAGGACGTTTGTGAGAAGAGCAACGGCCTCCCTCGCCACAAGTCACCAATGAGAGGTAGATGGACATTCTCGATCCACATAAAATTTTCGTGTTACTATCCTGAGCAGCCATCGTCAGTGGGCTCACTTTTGTTTATTGCCCGGAAGCGATTACCTTTGTTGCGGTGAACATCAGTCAAATTCTGCATCTCTTCGGGGCAGACAGAAATCAGACAGCGTCCGGGAAGCATGGCGAGGGTCATTGCACCGCTCCGTCCGTGGCCCTCTTCACGTCAAGCACGCCCGCCGGCTCAAAGCGTGAGTCACGCTACGTTCACCCTGACTGAAGATAAGAACGCCCACGCTGTCCTCTGACGGCCACCGACGGAGCAGAGAAAGGAACACGCGAGGTCCTGTCGCTGTTCACTCGCGTCAAGCAGCCGCCGTGGCCAAGTCTCGTCCGCCCACGCCGTCAAGCGCGATGTGAGTGATGCGAGGGGGACTCTAAATTAATAAGCCCGAGAGCAGGCGAATCGGCGAAGTCGCAACAAGGGTAGCTTCACTTCTATAGGTAATGTGAGAGTAGCTGTTGTACTGGCTGAAGATAATCTGCTGTGAATGAGAATGAATGAATGAATGAATGAATGAATGAATGAATGAATGAATGAATGAATGAATGAATGAATGAATGGTAAGTAAGTGTAGTGAAGGAGTAAGAAAATTATTAGTTTATGATAATTAACTGCCAGCAGATGATTGATTTAATGAATAATCCAAAGTGTAAGGAGGGCTTTGTGGCAGTTTAGCGCAGAAAACGGGACGAAGAGCACACAGCACACAGCACGCAGCGCTTACTATCGACTGGTTTCTTTATTGGGAACGCAGAGAATGTACAGGCAGGCGAACAATGACAAACGAAAAAGCGAAATAATGGCCCAAACGCTATCGACTGATTCGCCGGCCGGCGTAGCTATCAGTTTCGATAAGGGCTTGCATGATGCAGGACAAAGCAGGTTTCACAGAATGGTGATCACGAGCGAAAAAAAGGCAAAAAGGACCATGACTCGGCGGTCGGTACAAAACTGATTAAAACAGCTATGCTTGACAATGTGCAAATTCTCAAGAAATATCGGGATCAATGTGCGCGCGAAATCGTTTCGAACAAAATGACCCGTGTGCTCGAGCAAAAGTCGTGAATAAGTTCTCTGTCAAAAAGCGCTCACAAAGATTTCTTTTTTTTTTCACTGCGGCACTTCTAGTTGCCGACCAGTCCAGTAAACAGACACATGCAAACTTTACCGCGAAGAATTTTTTTTTTTCCGGTCGTGTGCGTGTGTGTGATCTTCGGCTTCTGGCTATGAAAACAGACCATCGCGATCGGTGCTCGGTGGCCACCATATTTGCGGAACAAATACAGCCTGCCTGCCCGCCTCATTTAAATACGAACAGCGCAGTGTCGTCGCGGAGGACTTCAAAGCGATCGGGCCGTTCGCTGGTGAGCCGAGGTAGGTTGCAGGGCGGCGAATGGAGAATGCAAGACTAAATTTGATTTCTGCAGGGGGCGGTAGCTTCGCGTTTTCAGGGCAAAAATAAATATTAGAAGAAGAGTATGCTTGACGATTGGGTAGTGTTTACGTTTGATTTACGATCTGACGCTAAAGACATTTTGTTTGAGTTTTTCATGCTGAAACATCGCGTGTATGCATAGCAACTCTGCACCAAAGGATGACAGATGACTGCGGTCAAGTTTATACTTTTCTGACAGCTAGGTTAGGTGACTGACCAAGTTACTTTTTGCCTCGTTTCCTTCACCAAGCAAGCACGAAAATGTAGCGAGATAATCGAAATTTGTTCTTCTGACGTTCGTACAAGGTAATCTTTTTTTCATGCTTTTGAAAAAAATATGGCTCGAGCTTTCTAATGGAATAACAATTCTTAAAAACGAAGACCAAAAGAATGAAATAAATAATCACAAGTTGTGTTATAGTTCTCTCTTATCGCGTTACTTGCTGAAAACTACAATAAGTTCATGTTATGTGACAATAAAATAACGTGTACATCATTTATATCTGCACGAAATGCTCTTCGTCATATTAACGTAACATATTCTTTTTAACGCGATAGCGATAAAAAGAATATGTTACGCTCGTTTCGCAGAAATTCGGGAGCTGGCGTCGGTGTCGGCGTCAGTGTCCGTGAGCAAAAATTCGAGACAGATGCAAATAACGAAGTAAAAATGTTCGGTTCGAATTGGAATCGAACCAAGAACTTCTGTGTGGCAAGCAGATGTTATACCACAGAGCCACGTCCGTGATTAAAACTGCTTGAGAAAAACATCCAGTACTAATGTCATTTAGTGCGAGGTGTGTCCATAACGCTTGTAAGATTGCGTGGCAGAGTCGTAGAGCCGTACCACACGTCAAAACGTGTTAATTGAGCAACGAGTGGTTGGTTTAAAGGCCCACCACTTACTAAGCGTACAGGCATAATTCATAATCATTATCAGCAACAGCATCAACAAAGCGCGGAGCTGCGCAGGTGCGCATGTTGCATTACGGACGCGTAGCACGTACTTCGCCAGTTCACCAAAGGCAGAATTGTGGAGTAGTGGGCACTTCCCAACTGTGCTTGCAGTAGACATTCTAGGACAGTTCTAAACGGCCAATTTTACGCGCACAGACGTTCCTTTCTTTGCGGTACGGTTGAGGAGTCCACGGAGAAGCGAAGTGAGGCTAGCGATTGAGAAGGCGACGCGAACGGGACCCAATTACGCGATCGCGTTCTACTCTTGAAGGCGGAGATAAAGCGTCCTCCAAGTTTTTGTGCTTCGTTTTGCCTGTACTGCTCCGACAACGACGATGTGAACTATAACATATACGATTTCAAAAATGTTAAAGTGCAAATTAGAATGTGTCCTTTACAAGCGCCAAGATCAGCTGCATGTAATAGTTGAGAAGTTACGTGTTCTTTTTTATTGCGATAGCAATTATATGGACAGTCTCAACGGGTTTTTGCCGTCGCCGTTGCTGTCGCCGTCATGTACTTCCAGTATGAAGTCCAAATTGATAAGATCACCCCACGCATTGTTTTTGTACCGCGGTTAAAATCGTGCGAGCGGGGGCGACGGACGCGGCCGAAGCACAGATCAAACGAGCCGGCTCGTTTCCATCGCTCGGAGGGTGCATGCGATAACATCACCCCGCTCGGGAGGCCTGCGGTAAAGCAGACAGGAAACGTCCCGCCCGTCTTTAACGACCATGAAAAAGGACGCGAGGTGGAGAGCGGGGGGGGGGGGGGGGGCTGTCGCGCGAGCAGCCACTACTTTGAACTTTGGATCTAAGGGCGCGGTCGCGATCGCTGGCGCGCGCGCTATATCGAAAACCATCACAACGGGCGGCTCGTATACCCTTCTACGTGCTGCGCTCTCAACGCGAAATGACTATGCGGAGAGCATCTCTCGCTGGAGCGGCCGTATTCTCTTACACCAGCGTTCTGTAGGTACGCGAGATCGGATATAAAACAGTTAGCTGCCAGCCTCACTTCGTGTAACACTACAATTTGTTGGTGTCGCATTCATTGCTTCGCCCTTGCGGTGAAACTGTGACATTTTTCACTCATACAAAAAAATAAATCTAGACATTGTTGATATATTTCCATGTTTTCAAACAAATAATTCATGTCCTTAGGCTGCCCTTGCTGTAGCTGCTCGGTTTTCCTATTGTCTTAATGGTACCGCGCTGAAAAGAATCGGTGATGTAAGCCTGTGACATTCGTTACAAACTGAGATGATGGACTTGTGCCTCTTATCATAGTTTTGTTGTTTATTTTTTGACAGTTGAATGAAGTCTCATGCGAAACTTATTCTTCCCTTTATTATTTGAGACAAGCGGCTATTCTTTATTTACACTAATTGAAGACAGGAACTTACAAAGAATAACAAAGAAACCTGCAATCAAAACAACTATACTCCGTTTCATACACCAGGAGCAACGCTGTGGAAGCTATGCAAGGAGTTCGGTAAGTAAAATGTATCACTCCGCTCGTCTCGTGGTCGGTTTTTGTCGTTGTGAACGCTCGCACGAACAGAGCGCGAGCCTCCGCGTGACGCGTAGCCACGGGCTGCAAATGAATTTAAAAAAAATGAAAAAACAGCATGACGCTAAGCGATCCTGCCACATAATAACAGCCGCATAACGGGGTTTGTTTATTTGTAAGGCACTAAATATTTTTATATAATAGTCAGCCTATGCGAAAAAGAAAGAAAAATCTTTTGTGGGTGGTAAAAACGTTGAACTATTTCTTAGTGCGAACGGTGCACCCCCTGCAAGAAGTCTCGCTAACCTCTAGAGCGTTGCACTTGATATGTGAAACGCAGTATGGTTCATGTCTGTGCCATGTCATTTCTTGTCATTCATTATTTCATTGAAATTGCCACATTTACTGCCCAAAGGCTGCTACAGAGTGTTCAAAAGAACAAATGATGAAGAGCGCGCAGCTGACGAATAATCCCTCGCATACTACCTTGAGGTAGTATGCGAAGGATTATCGGTCAGCTGCCAGCTCGTAAAAAGTCCACATGCTATGTGGCGCTGGCAGGCAGAAAAAGAGTGTTCTACACTAACCGCCATGGCTACGAGCGGCTCTGATTAACACTTTAGGTTTAAATGCACAGATATACCCCATAAAATGGACGGGAGGATAACCGCCGCTGTAGCTCAATCGGTACAGCATCGAACACGTTATTCGAAGGTTGCAGGTTCGGTCCCTGCCGCCGGCGGCAAGTTTTCTTTTCGTCCACATTAATTTCTTCGCATTTATACCACAATTACTACAAATAACATCCCCTATGCTTTCCTTGGCTTGATTGTCTGTTAGTTCTCATTAATATTGTTGCGTGGTGAATGTTTTCACGCAACAATTACCACGCATCTGGGAAAGAGGTGAAGAAGTCAACGTTCTGTTGTGAGCTGTGCTGTGGCTCGCTACTGACTTACTCTTGTAATTTCCACGTAACAATATTGTGTCTAACACAGGAAAACAAGCCCATAAAATTCCCCTTTTTTCGTTCATTATGTAAACTGGTTATGTACGTTACGGTGAACGTTCTCGAATAGCTTCATGTGGCTTCATATATTAATGGCGCTCTCTAAGACTGACGCTGTGTGGAAGCTCCGCGTACTTGCTCGCCACTGCACCACGTCGCAGTGGCCAGGGTTCGAATTCGCGTCCTCGAGCCTAACACCGAGATACCTTATCCCTTAAGCTACCACGGCAAGTGAGCCTCGATCGTCATATAAGTGATGCAACAATAAAAAAAAAAAAGATTAGCGCAGCTCGCACTAAGTCGCGCAAGGCTGCGGCACAGTAGAGCTGGTGGGCACGTTTCAGCGTCTCTTGTTAAGCATCTGTACAAAAGACTCAGGTGGTCATTGAGCGCGTGCCGGTTCATGATAATGATAATTTTCTACCTACGACATACGGCAAACCTTGACCATAACAGCTGTGCTGCAAAAGTAAGTGCTATGCTTACATCAACTAAAGCTTCTGTTTTGCCTCTTTCATTGCTCTTAAGCTTTGTTGCGCCATAGTGTTGCTTCACAGAAAAGCAGGCTTTACAAGCAACCTAACTGTGTTTTTTCGCGATTTTCATTTGCCCAGAAAGCTTGTGAAACAGAAATGTACGCATGGCAATCACGTTTGCACTTTTTTTCCCTTCTTATTCTGTAAACCTTTGTTGCACAGTAAGGTTGCATAACAGAAAAGCTCACTGGACAAATATATGCATACTTTTGTTTTGCCCTTTTCATATTTAAGCTTTGTTGCATAGCCGAATTGCCTAACAGAAAAGCACGCTTTACAGTCATAAAGGAACTGGTTGAAATGGCGTTGTCATAATGTGGTGAGGTAACGAGCAGCTTAACTGGGAGCCGAACTAAGCTGTTTCTTAACCAGCACCACTAACAGGATAACCGTAACCAGATTAATGATTTATATTTATTTGGTAAATCACTATACAAGGCCCGCTGTGGCCTTGAAAACCCCGACTTAGGGAAAGTTGCAGAAGCTTATGAAATTTACGGAATATATGAATTCACGTCATCCAGATATTGCTTAATGAGACTGAAGTTTAGCAGAGCCTTGGGTTATGTTTATAGCTAGTGGTGGTGCACTGACGTTACTATTATATCGGTGGTGCCTCCTTGCTTGCCAAGCCCGTCACTTTCAAATTCAGACCGATAACGTGTGCGTGAACAGCGCCTGGCGTGAACTATCTCCACTATATCTACGCTAATGTGTTGAACTTAGAGTAAGGTTGGTTCGTTCTGTGTTGTGATGATATATTTAAATTAAGAAAAGGGATGACACCGTGGGACAATGTTCGTTACAACCTAAAGTTATTTTAGACAAACACGGTAATAAATCGTTTTCAGTGCCTGAACCACGATCGGATTATGACAGACGTCGTAGCAGCAGCATATGGAATATATTGGACAATCTAGAGTTTCTTGAGGCCCACCTAAACATCAATACAAGCGAATTGTCGTAATCTGGCTCTATAGATAACGGCCACCACGGCCGGAATAAAACCTTCGTCCTCAAGCAGCGCAAGGCCTCAGCCCCTAAGCTGTCAGGTCCAGGATTCGTGCAACCTCTTTAACGCTCCATTACTTTCGATTCTCAGACAACGTCGCAATTATCGAGCAAATATTCCCGACGCGAGTTTATTCGTTCCTACCTTCTCGAATTTAATACGATTACGAAGCATTCCCGTCCAACGCAATGAAAGCCGCGCGTTCGCGGCTATGAATCTCCTCGCGTGAACAGTCAGCCGAGCGAACGCGCCCGGAAAGTTGCCCGAAGCGCGAAAACGTATTGCGCGCTCGACAGCGGTGCTTCCTCGAACGGATGTAATGAACGAGCTCCAGCCGCGTCCGCAATTGCCTGCGACAGTGGCGGACGCACGCGAATTCGCGAGGTTGGAAGCGCATCGTGCATCTTCGCAGAGAGCGAGCCGCTCGCCACCTCGATGCGGCGCGCGCGGCGGCGCGGAATTTATAGCACCCATCTAAGAGCGACTGCGAAATAGGAGAGGAGAGAAGGGGTTTGGGCAGTAGTTAGGACTCTTCTTCCCGGTAGCGCCGAGCCACACAGGAGAGGGACAAAGAGTAGTGACTACGCAATTATGCCGCGCTTTCTAGAGCTCGCGTTGCGCGTGAGGCCAGGAAGCAAGTTGATGCTCCAAGCGCGTGAAGTGCTCGTTGTGCACGTGACGATAGCCATAGCGACGCTTGTTTCCATGATAAGTACGCGCTGAGATCAAAGAGCGTGGCTATGGCAACGAGCCTGCGTCATCTAGTGTACAACGCTATTGGCTGCACCGTGGCAGTCTAAAGAAGTTAGTCTTCCTATGAACAACGCCGTATTAGTGCACGTAAACAAATGGTAGGCTCACGAAAAGCGAACCTGAAGCAAGGCATCCTAGGTCAGTGAGTTTGTTTTCCCGATGCACGCCATGCGATTGAAGTGACTAACTACAAGTGTTCCGATTCATGCGTTGCAGCACCTCCTCTTAATCAATGCTGAAAGTTTTTGGCTCAAAGAAATATCTGCGCTTAGATCGTGCGCCTGCTCTTTCAGTGCGAGCGTAGCGAACACTCTGAAGCGCGCCACCTGCAGCAGTAGTGGGCACGCGATCGAATAGGGAAAGTGGTCCACTCAATCACCCGGATGTTATGAAGGCAGTTAGAATTCCGAGGGGGGGGGGGGGGGGGCTGCATTCACAAAAAAAGGAAACGTGTCACGCTAGAGTCTTCGTAGGGAAAAATCTTGCCAATGACGATGCTGAACTTATTAGCGAAGTCGGTCGGCCAATGATGAAAAAGCACTGACTAATAAAAAGTTTTGTAATTAAACCCCTGGTTTATATGAGTCAAAAATAATAAAGGAAGAAATAGCAAAAACGAATGAAGATGGCTTGCTTAAAAACGGAGATAAACGTGGGCACTCTGATTAGCTCGTGAATGTTTTTCAGGCTTTAAAATACACGCACTTCTAAAGCAAGAAAGGTTCAAATTCGACGAACGCTTCACTTCTCGTTCAAGCAAAATCCCACAAGTTGCGCACGCTCTCCTTTCCATGCCACGTAGGACGCTGTGCTGTATTTACTCCTTTAGTAAACTCGTGGTTCACGCCGAGGTTGAAACATCATTCGATGATCGTCGGTTCTGAAACTTTTTCCCCAACATCGAACAGACGAGAAGCCTCAGAAGCACTGTTCTTCGAAGCACTGTATTTTTGTAGTGCCGCGCAGATTTAAGCGATAGGAAGTTTACACGGAGCGCCGAAAAAGCCGGCCGAACTTCTCCTCGCACGGTCGGCGCGAGTTGACTAGATATTCTTTTTTTATTTTTTGCGGAGCATAAATAACCTTTGGCTGAGGTGGCGGCACCGTCGTCGTCGTCGTCGAGTCAAAGGCTGCTCTGATTACGGGGCCCCCGCGGCGGTGGGCTCAGGGACCAGCGGTGATTAATCGCGCCTCTTATCTGCCTCGGCCATCGCCGTCCCCTCCCCCCCCCTCCCAAAAAAAAAAAACCTCGAGGGCCGTTTAATTAAACGTGAAACACGGTGAAGGGCTGGGCGCGCCAAGGCGTGCCCTCGTCCGCCTTGATCGTCACCACGTCTCGGCTCATCCTTCTCTCTCTCTCTCCCTTTGTCTCTCAAGCTCTGTGTCTTCCTGGAGCGCTTTAAATGCACTGAAGCTGCATGCGAGCGCGTTTAACGTATCTCCTCTCTCTCCTCACTCTCTCTCTCTCTCTGCCCCCCTCCCGCTCTCCTCTCTGTCGCTGCTACTCGTATCCTCTGGAACAATGCCAGTCTGCTACATGGCGTCGCTCGACACTTTCGAGAGGAGGCGGCGAGACAGCGCCAGGCTCTGCGTGAACCTGACTGGAGTGTAACAGTATGGGTGTAGGGAGTAACGCTATACTGTTCTCCACTAGCCGGGAGCTTATAGCAAGCTGTTGCTCACTGGACAAGTGGGTAGGATTCACTCGTGTAGTCGGGGCAGAGCGCGTTTATTTGACGATCTTTCGCTAATTTTTCGAGGGTGTGCCTCGAGCTAAATCCTACGAACAATAAGAAATGATTCGTGTAGTCGACGAGGTAGGCTTGGAAGTGTTTCATTTCTACCTGTCTGAAGCCTGAATCATGACGCAGCGTCCTCTCTCTCTACTAGTGCGCCCGCCTGTTTTTTTTTTTGTGTGTTCCTTTTTGGAGCCTAAAGGTAAAAATGTTGGTATTTTAGCTTCAGCTCTTAAAGATTATTAGAAGTATCTTCATTTCGTGTTTCCGAAACCATTAAATGGTTCAGGGCGTACCATGCACCGCATTACACTGAAATAGGGGAAAAACTACCTGAAGGCAAAATTGTTGGAGTTCAAGAGTAATACGCGCAGAAAACTGTGGAAGTTGAAAAAATATTGCTGCTTAATCTTCGAAGTAATAAAGGTTTATTGAAATTTAAATGAAAGCAAGAACGTAGTTCATAACTCGCTCTGAAAAACAGAAGAGTTGAAACATATAAATCTTATGAGCAAGCTTAATGAATATTTGGCGTTTTTTTCCACATGTCTATGTGGTTAGGTAACGGGTGTGTAGCAGGTAAAAATCGAAACATTCTTAGTCCATCTATGCCGTATTCAGAGTATGTCTCAGCAAAAATTGTGCTTACGAACACCTGGAGGCCCGGAGAGAAGCGGAGAACCGTGGTAATAGAATGGGGGCGGAATTATGCGTGATACCGCGTAAGAGCGAGTTTCTTTTTTTACAGCGAAAGCTGTTATGGAGATCATTTCAACGGCCGTTTTTGGCGGCCCTAGTTGTCCGCCGCCGCCGCCGCCGCCGCCGGTGTCCGTAACCACTATCGCACGAAATAAGAAAAAACAAAGGAAATAAGAAAAATTTCCAGGATGGAACGAGGTTCGAACCTGGGCCCTCTGCGTGGGAGCCCAGTGTTCTACCTCAGGGCCATGCCGGTGCTTGAAACTGCGTTGCAAAATGACCCTATACAGGCTTCATGTCGGAAAGGAACCACATTAACATATGTAATGTAGTGTGGTAGAAGAGTAATATAACAACCAGGCGTCCCACAAACACGAATTCTGTAACTGGGCGTCACACAATGCGAATTGCGCAACGAGTAGGTTGTTGAATGCTTCCAACCCATTACAAAGACATCTGCGATAATTCTTCATCGACATCAGCCACAGCATCAACAAAGTACACATAATGCCTTACAGGTGTTTAGCGAGTACCATGGTTCTCCGCCGAATGACGAAGAATTCCATAGTGGCTGCTTCCCTACTTCACAAAAATTATGATGATTTATAGCGTAGTGGGTTCCTCGCAAGTGCACTTCTATTGGTTGCCAAGGAAGCCCATAAGGCTCTCATGATCCATTTCCTCAGGCTCTCAATAAAGTTAATTCCCCCTCTCTCTCTCGCTCTCCGTTCCTCCGGTTAACGTATGTTATAAAGCGTGGTGGGACAGTTAAATAACGACCCGGCGTCACACAATATCAATTACGTAACTAGTGGGTCGTTTAAAGCTTCCAACCCATTACAAAGGGCTCAGCCATAATTCTTCATCGTCATCAACCGTCGCATCAACAAAATGCGCATAATGCCTTACAGATGGTACCTCGCTTCTCCGCAGAATAACGAATAATGTCGTGATGGGTGCTTCCCAACTTCCCAAAAATTATGATTTGTGGCGTAGTGGGTACGTTGCTAATGTACTTGTATTATTAGCCACAAGAGAGTTTACAACGGGCTCTAGAAATGCCGCTCTTCCAGCTTTCGCTGTGACTGTGCTGCGCTTTCCGCGCAGGCCTGGCGGTTTTTTTTTTTTTTTTTGCTTCTCTGTATATTGAAATGCTGTCATATGGTAACGGCATGCTTAATATTGCGTGATGGAACTGAAAGTCTTGTTTTTTTTCTTGTATTTCGACTTGTCGTTTGAGCGTAACGCACAGCGCGAGTTGCCACTCATTCCAATGCACGTGACTATGTCCTTACAATCCCTACCATATGACAACAATATAGTTATGGTGGATAGAGCTAAGCTTGGAACGGATTCCATAAAATGCCAGAAGTGAATCAAACCAAGAGCTCGATAGCAGTATTGCAAAAGCTAACATAAAGCAACCGCACAAACACTTTGCCGCACTTAGTCATCATTGTCTGGCCTAGCTCTTTCCAAATCCTTGTGCTAAAATGATCTATAATATTCTTAACTGGGTAATTTTTTTTTTCTAGGACGTTGGCGAGGGGGTACTAAGAGGGAGAAAAGTGCTCCTATCACTTACTCTGACACGTTTAAGCAGCCAAATTTACTGCTAAGTGCCGCGGCAGCTTTCCATCAACGCGACAATCTTATTCGTTTTTCTTAATGCTAATTTTTAACCTGTACCAAGCTCATCCGCATCACTCTATTGCTCTCCCTTTTGTCACCAAGAAGATTAAATTACAATGCTGACGAGCCACTTCTACACTCTACAATGTCTGAAAGTTACAGGAAAATAAAACACTAAAAGCTTGGTTCAAACCTGATCCAATATGAAACAGGGGCTATCGCATTCCAGTTTGTGTATTAATTTGGAAATTTTGTTTGCCCTCTAGAGTACTCCGACGCACGGAGGACATTACGAGGGCGCTCGGGTTTTGCTGTAACCTAGGTGGCTCCTGTTCAATCTCCGGTGTTCGAACAGGAAGTGAAGCGTCGAAGTTCGTTTAGATCTCGAACTGCGATAACGGGAGCGTGTTTACGAAGGAGAGCGAATCAAAGGAGGGCTAGAACGCTCGCGACAGCCTCGTTAATCGGTATTGGAAGAATAAACAGCCCCATTTACGTTAACCGCACATCGAAGAAAAAAAAAACTGCGCTTTACTTTCGAACTTCGCAGTCTGGTGTGGGCTATCGTCGGGTTGACTGATGAAGTCATTTGGAACACGGTAATGTCCAATTTTCTGGAGAGAGAAATTCCTTTGGAAGATATAGAAAGCAGAAACTGTAGAGTCGACAATGAATATACGTGAGCAGAGATAACCGGTTTGTTTCTTTAACAAAAAATTAAAAAGACCCTACTCTCAACATGGAAGTTAAGTTCCGCACATTTTTTGTCGAAACAAAAACTAAATAAAGAAGTTGCTGTCGCCATTTTTTGGCGACGGCTACCCTTTCAACTTGGTTGTTAAAATAAAAAAAAGCTTTTTGTTGACGCAGTGAATAATATGAATTCCGGAAGCTGAAGCAACGAAATTACAATACGTTAAAGACATTCCAATTGTTCAATTACTGACGTTTGCGCATACAAGTCTTCTGTTTTTCTCCAAAAACAAAAAAGGAAAGCCGTTTCGCTGACCTAATCTCTTCATTCATGAACATTCATAATCGAGAAAAAAGTGCCACATCGCAAGATCAAGGCAAAATGCCTATACGGAAAAAGCATTTGCTAGAAAAGAACGTTTTGTACAAAACAATTCGCTATAAATATTTTACTTTATTTACAACCATGGACAAGTCTGTTTTTTGAAATGGTTGCGATATTTGAATTTCGTCATATTCAATACGAGCTGCTACAGGCGGCTGTCTTACGTATTCCCTTTCATACAATTTTTGTCAAGCTTTCGTAAAGAAACAGTTAGACAGAAAGCGATGTCCATGCAATCAATCTACGAAGAGGCACCGTAAATCGAACGTCGTATCGATGAAGATAATGTGCACGACCTGAAAGCAGTCAAAAGATGAAAATGAACTACGGAAACATGTTCTGATTTCCAACTGAACTTTATTATACAAAACACACAAATTTATGCACGTGCCCAGGTTATCGGAAACGTAACTGCCAGAGCACGTTTACTAAGACAAAGTGGGCACGAATAGTCCGCTAAAAACAGCAATAAACACGTACCGGGCGCGTCATTTCTTGCGCACGCTAAGTATAAAAGTTTCTTTTCAGATAGGACAATCGACGGCTTACAAAATTGAACTTATCGACTCTGCGGCTTCAGTAATCAGCTTAGTGTTAGCATATGCACGCCTTGCCGTTATTTTGCCTTCTGCAAACAGCTGGGGCTGGTGCCACATTGAAAACTTTCTCAAGTGCTCCGGTGCCACACCTTATTTCAGTATCCGTGAAAGCAGCCACTCAATCACAGGTAGACCGTAGGGACATAGGTTTCACTGCATGCGACTTAACACTCTTCGTTTTTGTCAATTAATATCCGCATGTTATGTAAGAAGTTGTTTGGCAAGCTCTCATGTAAGCCGATGGGAGAGATAAGAGTTTTCTCTTAAAACTGCATTTCATAGAATTTTACAATTCATTGAGAATTGACGTTTAGCGAATACACTTGCTATACCTTATGTCAGTGTTTGTCTCTCTCTTACACATTACAGTGTAAGAGAGAGCACAAACATTTTGACACGTAAAAGAGGCAAACTTCACTTCTAAAAGGCTGTGCGATCAGTGTACGTACGCCTGTGGATAGGGCAATGAAGTTATCCGATGAAACTGCAGTGCTGGAAGCGCTTTCTACGTCAGCGAAAGACTAGTGTGTATTTACGCGGGCAAGGGAAGAGAAGCGCGGATGTTTCAGAGACAAACAAAACAAAGTATGGACAACTTACAGCGAGAAAGAAGTTGCAGCTTGTCAACTAGAGGACTTTTCAAGAGCCCCAGATTGAATCTCTCTGAATCACCGCCAGTCAGGCGTCAAAGGCAGGCTAGAGAGAGAGAGAGAAAACGCCGAACGCCCTGGGATCACCTTTCGTCTTTACGACACTGCGCCCGCTGTATCACCGTGTAAACGTTTATCCTGTGCGGAAAGCACCACTCCAATGGGCTTCATTTTATGCTCTACCCTATTGACAGGACTCGAACCGCGGAGTCTCCCGGCAACACGACTGACCGTTCGGAGTTTACAACCGAGCCCGGTGAAATCAGAGCCCCCTCTGCCGTTCTTACGCTACCTACGAGCTTTTCCTTTCTTCGTCACGCAACCTGAAAGGGCCGTCGTGTGAAACACCGCTTTCCATTCCCTCCTGTCTCTTCGGTCAACAAAGTAGCCAACCCCGCCGGTAGGGAACCGGCAGCGCCTGCGGAGAATCAAACGGAAATGATTGAATCGCGAAAGCCAGCCCTGCCCTTCCCACGTACCCTCCCGGTTGCATCTATAGGTGTCCCAGGACTCCGCTGTGTTACCCCTCCGCGGTGCTGTCAAGCAGACGACGCTTTGGACCCCCAACGTCTAGCAGACGACCTTATGCCCTCCGAGCCACTATTTCTTCTTCTTTCTCTACACTGTTTGTCTGCAACGCCGCATCTAAGCAATCGAAGGTCGGGAACGTGACGCTGTTGGTATTACCACGGTCCTTTTTCTTTGGCGCTCTTTATTTCTCGATTCCCAATCGAAGAAAGCGCGCGCCTCTCCGCGCGGTGGTCTCGACGTCCCTAGTCGGCTGGATTCTTCCCTCCCGGCCGACCGTTGAGATACGCCCCGCCGTGGGGAGGAGGCGGCAGCCGCAATTTATTCTTGTTCGTTTGGCGGAGCTCTCGCATTTTCTCATTTCGGCGTTGGTCTATCGGGCGCTGATTTTCGCTTGGTTGAGACAAACGAGACTTTTGAAGAAGTGCCTGCCGCCCTGAAAGCACACACGCCTCAGTCCCTGCTTCCACCGTCGCGATTCCCTAACTACGTCAGTTCTACCTGAAATCTCAAAACTCTCTGCACTGTCGGCAGTCATCGGCACATCTCTCTTTGCCTCTCTCCCTCTCTCCTTTTTATCTATTTATTCTTTTTTTTTTCACACGTGCCCCTTACTTATCCGCTACGCCGCGTACTGACTTTCTCTTCTTTGGCAGCCCCGGCCATCATCGCCCGTAGGTCTCCTCCATCACCCCCCCCCCTTTACATTTCTGCTTTATTTTTCTATTTCGCGCCATCTCTTCCAACCACTTTTTCACCTTTGTCGCGGCTTTCAGTTCAGCTTTCCAAGCGTTACGTTGATGGAAAGATGGGCGCAGCTCTGACAGCAAATAGCGACAAATAAGCTAAGGCAAATACCGGACGCAGCTAGGATTTCGGATGACTTTCCTTTTTTTCTTCCCTTGTCTCTCAACAACACGAAATAGCCATTATCGCATTTGAGCCGCTTTATTGTCCCTTACTGGCTGGCTGGATCACTCAGCTTCGGGCGCGCTTTATCTTCCGGAAGTTCGCGCTCCACTGAAGCATTGCTGGGCTTCGGTGCTATTGTTAATGCGTTTTATACTTTGATTTTCTATCGTACCACACTCTGGGTCCTGTTCGTTTCGCGCTAGCCACATGTGCAGCTGCTCTCAGTGTTTGCATAGCTCACGACGCTCTCCTGGCACTGGAACACACGCGTTATATGAAACCTTACACAATGCAAACGAAATAGAAATAATAAAATTGTCAGATAAAAAAAAGTGAGGCTTCTTGTTCACTGACTGTTTTCTCTGTCCCATGATAAATGAACCTGTCTAATTAAAGCAATCTCTCTTCGGATTCACTGTGTTGCAACCTCGCCGCATAAGGCTTGATTTGAGCTCTTTCAAACAACCGCTGTTGAACATGTTATCGCTGCGTTTACGATGTGGAGTTAAACGGGACAATGCGAAAGAGCTCCAAGGCCGCCATAGGAACCCAGACCACGGCCTTGCTACGGCATGCATCACTAAACTTAGTTAACTCCTTCACTATATGCAATTTCATTTTCAGGAGATGAGATAAACAACGTTTACTGGGTGAATCTGGTTGAATATTATAGCCAACCGTAAAAAAAGAAAAGATCAAAATAGCAATGTTGAGGAAGAAAGACTCGCAACATAATCATGCGAAGAACACGTTCGATGTATAGTTGAGCATAATTAACCTAGCTATAACCATCTGAAAGAGGAAAAGCCGGACGGGTGACTCTAAATGATGCCTTGCCTATCACCAATATAAGAGTGTGCAGAACAAGTGAGACAAAAAAAAAAAAAAGCGAAGGAACCAATAAAGTTGCGACATTTTTTTCCGTTACTTCAAGTGAGGAAGTGAGGAACACTGCAACGTGAAGTTGCAGTGTTCCTCACTTGGCGATTAAATCGTCTTTTCCCTTAGTTTTTAATTGTTTTTTGTCGCACGGCTTCTACCCCCCCCCCCCTCCGAAGTTAAAGCAGGACGAGGCTTCCCGTTACTGCAGGCACGATGAGGGTGCAGTATATAAAGAACACGCAAGAGTAAAAAGTTCAGCCACATCGGCCTTTCAAGACAGGTATCGCAAGACAAAAACAGCAATATATTGATGAATGCCTCTCGCACTTCGAAGACCGCAAACGAAGCAAGCGGTACTGCTCTGAATCGAACAGATAGATATATGTTTTTATTAATTTCTTTTATTTATATACACTTCACCTACATCGCCATAAGGCATTGCGTAGGGGGAGGTGGACATGGGTCACAATATAACACAATTAGCAATAGACACAACAATACACAAGTTACTTCAAAGAAAAAATAACGCTCGAATTATACTGGATTACACAAGATATAAAAAAAACATCACAATAAACAGACAAACGCGAGAAAAAAATGCAGCAGCAGCAGCAGCAGCAGCAGCTGCTGCTGCTGCTGCTGCTGCTGCATAAATGATGTTAGCACAAGTATCGTTAATGTTAGCATTGCTAACCAGAAACAGTCGGCCCCCGCGACTGGCGAAACGGATGGGTTATTACGGGGACGTGTGATCATTAAGCAGCGCAAGAACCAACCTCAAGATATGCACGTTTCTTCTGCGCCTAGTGAATCATGTATTTGTTGTCGCTACAGAAGCCCCCTATCTGTTCCCCAAATCACTAAATCTGCAAAGTCAAGACGCTTCCTCATGCTATGACGTGTCTTCCATTCCTCATTAAAATAGACATTTGACAACGTCGTACACGAGATGAAATGTGATATGCGTTTCTATGAAATCCTGAAAAGGTTGTTTTACCAAGACAAAAGTTTAGGTTTACATGTCCTGAACGACAGGCTCGGGAGAAAGCATCCAATATATGTTGATCAAGTAACCAGAGAACCTCCAACTAACCGGATTAACAAATAACAGAACAATGACGAAGTCTCGAGCCAAGCTGAAGAGTAATTTCACAACAGCATGCTCACCACCGGTTCAATTGGGCAAGTTACCCGACACGGCTAGATGAAGAGAGAAATGAACGCGGAAGCTAGCATTATGGTCCGGTTACATACGACGTAGCAAGTATAACTACTGTGAAAGTTAGAACAGCGGATATGAACTCATAAATTTGCAATCGACACAGCGCAGTGATAGCCATGAAATCAATAGAAAATTCCCGCAGATCCCACGCATGCTGGGAATCGATTTCATGCGAAGCAGTCATTGAGTAGCGGCATATGCCGGATTTTTGCATTCAGAGTGCCTGGGTTCGATTTCAACCCATGCGAATCCATGAATCGAACCCATGCAGAATGACTGGGTTCGATTCCGGCTCGAACAGTGATTTCTGTTCATTGCGTCCATGGCGATTTTTTGGCCACGCACAATGCTGCCGACGCTGGCACCGTACTTTCTGCGTTACGGAATCCCTAACGCTGTCGCGTTACAGGGGTCCTGCAACACTTTTCTAAGTAATCATCGAATGGCTTCGTTAAAATAGTTTACTGTCTCACGAATCGGCTGCCGCAAAGATTTTTAGAATCCGTCACGTGCGAACGGAGTTACAGTGTTTTGTCGCACACTCTAAGCGCTTTCTCTAGCTCGTACCAGCGCGTGCTCAAAGCTATGCATGGGGGGGGGGGGGTTGAGGAAGGGGGGTGATGACAAGGGGGAAGAAGCTACGCCCGTTCCTGGGCGAGCGTCATGACCTCGAGCACTTTTTTTCTTCGAACGCGCGGCTTACTTTCACTGTGATCGCGAGCGAGCGCGCGGGCACGTCGCGGCATCCCGCGGCGGCCACGGTAGCTATACATGCAGCTCACGTGCTCAAATCAGCCAATGGTCATGGACTTCGGCTTTGTCGCGTGGTCGTATGGGTTTATGGCATCATTTGTTGAGAGAAGAGGAACGATTTCTAGCTGACTTTGAGCATTGTAAATTCCAGGCCGCGTGTTGCCCTTTAATGTTTGGCTCGCATGTTCTCAGGAGCCTCGACTAAAGATCGGCAGCGTTTTTTGAACATGTTCAAAAAGTGTTGCAGGGCCCCTTTAAGAATACGAAAGTCTATTCTCGCCGTCCATCGGTTGGCATAGAAGGTAAATAAAGTGACATGTGGCGCATACCCGCGTTCCACGGGCCGTGAAATGTGGGTACGAGCCACATATGCCTGATGGATGGATGGATGGATGGATGGATGGATGGATGGATGGATGGATGGATGGATGGATGGATGGATGGATGGATGGATGGACGGACGGACGGATGGACGGATGGATGGACGGACGGACGGACGGACGGATGGACGGATGGATGGATGGATGGATGGATGGATGGATGGATGGATGGATGGATGGATGGATGGATGGATGGATGGATGGATGGATGGATGGATGGATGGATGGATGGACAGACAGATACAAGCGAAATGACGGCGAAAGAAAAAAGATATTCGCTCGCATTTGGAAGATCCCGTCAATCTGCAGTTCTGCTTCTGCGCCACGACAGAACTAGCGACCGAGAGAGCGGGCGACATGAAAACTAATGATGGCAATATTTTTGTCATGCGATGGTTTGTGCGAGCAAAGCTTTGTAGAGAGAAACCCAGAGGACGGTTTTTAAAATATTTTTATTGACGCTTGATAGTTCTGGATGGAAGGTATCTCCCGCGCGTAATTTGAGGATGTGTAATGGGCAACAGGATAAGTATTGAATGGTACTGAGCACATACACGAGTCTAGTAGGGACAAGACAAATATACACTTATGTTCTTTCGGGCTTCTGCATCTTTATTCTATTAGCATTCGATACGCCGCTGCAAATAGAATGCGTCATTTGTTATGCATTGAAGCATACGTACAAATTCGCTGGACGAGAAAAGAAGTTCTTTGAAGTGACACAGGGGATACACGTGAAACCTATTAACCTAGTATAAAATGTAAATAGCATAAAACTTACGAAAACGCCATTGCTACATTATGATATGGCAGTTCGTTGTGTAATCCCCCTGGAGCCGGTTACTACGCACTGAATAGTCTAACTACACCTTGTAGAGTCTCAGTAAAGACAGTTTCATAAGGGTCACTGCTGATATTGAAATACGACAATCTATACAAGTCTTAATGGACTCGTTTCCGCTTTGAATTTATGCTAATGGTAGGTACTAAAGCACATCCAGAGTCAAAGCACACAAAGTATAGCTTATGACATAAAACGCGTATGGCGGGTATTAAAGTGGACCACAGATTGCTAAGATATGCGTGTTAGGGCTCAGTACACTGAACTTGAACAAGAGCCCGCCACGATGGTCTAGTAGTGGTTATGGTGCTCGACTGCTGAACCTAAGGTCGCGGTATCCGAGCCCGGCCGCGGCGTCCACACTTTCGATGGAGACCAAAATGCTTGAGGCCCGTGTGCTTAGATTTAGGTGCACGTTGAAGAACCCCAGGTGGTCGAAATTTCCAGAGTTCTCCACTACGGCGTCCCTCATAACCATATCGTGGTTTTGGGATGTTAAATCGCAACAATTATTGTTACTGAGCTCGAAGACCAGCATGAGAAATGTAGCGTATGGCTGGGACTGGTCCAGCAAACATTAAGAAAAAAATATTGTTAGCAAGTAAGCTCGCATCTATCGAAAGACTCGGATCGAAGGCCAACCGCCTCGACAACATGCTAAATTTCTTCGTATAGTGCCGTGTGTTTCTTTTTTCTTCACTGTTCACTTTGTATTTATTTTATTTTACCATATGCCAAGTTTAAAAGCCTATTTGTTTTGCTGCTGCAAGCGTGCAGGTTTACACGCGTAGCCGAATAATTTTCGAACCCTTTCGATAAAGTGCGCGCGTGGTCCGAGAAAAATCTCATTATCTTTGCCGGTGACGAAATGGGAGCTCTACCGAGGAAGCCGAACCCTAATACTGGTTGGTTGAGCAGCGTAGCTGTGAGGTACGTGCCAAGAGTGCATATTTATTTGTTTCATTAATTATAGTGTACATTCCTAGAAATACAACTTTCTCCTTCATCTGTTTAAGGAGCACCACAATCACTAATAGTAAGACACCATGGTTCAGCATTTCTTTATAGCTACAGACAAAGTAGTTTTTAAAGACGTCTACGCATGATAACGTCTGAAATACACACCGCTGTATCATGGTTTCATTTGGGCCCTCTGTCTTGTTGCCCAAGAAGCTTTTCTACAGCGGTATGCAACATTTAACAAACCAAATGTCCTTTCGCGTCAGTGCACCGCCGTCTCAAACTAGGCGGTGCAGTAGTGAAAGGCTGTTGATGCTCCCATTGGTAAATGATGACGACAAAGGGAGGGCATGTCCGCAAGTTCTAAAGAGGAAGTGACCAGCCGTCCTCCGACAACCTAACCATGCGCACATGGTAAGCAGCTGAGCCAAGTTGGCTATTCCTCAGTACGGGTTCCCTGTTTCGACGCATTACTTACTTACCGCTGTGTCCCCTCTGGACGCACGCCATTCACCTCACGTAGGCGCCGCTGCATTCAGAGCGAGTGTTGCTGCCGCGTGCTAGAAGCAACGGACGCCTGCCCCGGAGCCGAGCGCCTTCCCCTTCGCGCGACCTGCAGTCGAACAACTGCATTAGCCCGGAGAAGGCAGAACCCTCCGTCCACTCGCGCCCCGGCTTTGATGCTGGGGTCTTAGTTGTATACGTCCTTCTCCTGGTTGCGTAAGCGCGAACGCGCAAAACATATGTGGCAAAATTGCAACAGTGAATGCATCCAAACATATTCGTTCAAGGTTGAAGATAAAAAATTTGAAAAACCAAGTTCATTTGATTGATTGATTGATTGATTGATTGATTGATTGATTGATTGATTGATTGATTGATTGATTGATTGATTGAATCGAGCGAGCGAGCGAGCGAGCGAGTGAGTGAGTGAGTGAGTGAGTGAGTGAGTGAGTGAGTGAGTGAGTGAGTGAGTGAGTGAGTGAGTGAGTGAGTGAGTGAGTGAGTGAGTGAGTGAGTGAGTGAGTGAGTGGACCTAACCTACTAAAAAAAAGACCAATTTAGATCTATGTCTCAACCTCAGCATCGACATATAACATGGTTTATCTTGAGTCACTGATGAGATTTTTCAGTGAGCCATGTATAACTAAAACATACTAGACAGATGCAAAAGTTATTGATAATGAAATATCAGTGCCAAATTAGGGAAAGCGTTATTTTCACTTGCAAACAGAAACAAAAATCTATCGATATCACTTGTACAAAGTGTCTCGCTTGTAAAGCCTACATATGCAACAGGTTTATCCCAGCCAACTACAAGCAATGGACAAGTTACAGAAAAAAGAACAGTCAAACAGTGAGGCACATTTAAACCCAGAGACAAGAATTTCCGTGTTCGCCCCCGGTCACGTTTTCAATCGCACACGCGGAAACAAAGGGCTCGCCATTCAAGCGAGGCACTAAGCAGATCGTTATACATAGTCACGAAACTGCCGCGCAGCCATCATTCAGCGCTATCGCTTGCTGCGGTAGCTCCCCCATCCAATATAAGTGAGGAGAAACCCCCTAAATTCGCTCCCCGTTTCCTATTCTTCCAATTACCATCTCAGGCATCGGTTCAGCGCGAGGGATGCCATTTTTCAAACTCTTTCACGAAGAAACGCCGTTGCCGCGGGAGAACACGCACATATAGACTTAGAGCCTCAGTAAACAGTCGTTACCCGTAAAGCTAGCTCCCCCACCAGGGCGCACGCCGGTCCGGAAACGGAAGTGAATACAGGAACGATCCCCCGTCGCTTCGGAGCAACAAGAAAGCGATACCGTGGAGATCTAGATAGGAATGGAGAAAGAAGGGGTCGCTGCGATCGGTGCGGCGCAAGAAGAAACGTAAGCAGGAAGAGAAAGACGTAAGAAAAAGACGGAGAAAATGGGAAAAGAACGGAGCTAAGACTATCTGAGCGTGCATGGGGCGCGCTCCTCAAATTGGTTTCCCTAAACGGCCTCGTTTTTCCCAGCGGAGAGAATAATGGGAGGCGAAAGTACCTCCTCTGTACCCTCCTTCCCGCGGTTCCGTCTTGGTGCGCGCGCTGGAGCGCACGCGGGAAACGCGCCCGGGATGCGGGAATCGGGCGTTTAATATCACCCTTCTTCGCGAAAGAGCGAGAGGTAGATGCATCTGGCTTCGCAAGGAAGGAGGAGAGAAAGCATCGACTTCCCCCTCTCCCCGACCACCTTCATCCTATCCTGTGCGCAGCGATCCTGTACCTCCATAGGTGGTCTCGTCTGGTGGCGTCTAAACGTGGACGCATCAGCGGATGCTCGGAGTCGGCTCCAGTCGGATGGGAAGTACGGCGTTTAAGTAGCCGGATCTCGACCCGATATAGCGTACAAACGTAACGCGATATAGCGTGTCCGAAAACGTACATACCGTCCTCGCTTATTATTTATTCTGTTTCAGTGTAAATTAGGGGCATGAAAAGTAGAACAGAGCAAATAAGTGATGGTCTGTTGGACAATCATTACGGCTGCCAAAGTAAAAAGCAATTCAGTAACGAACGGCTGCAAACCACATAAAATAATAAGTATCAGAAATATAAGAGGAGGAATGAAAGGCAGGGAGATCAACCAGACGCCCCTCCGGTTTGCTGCCCTACGCTGGGGGAAGGGATGAAGGTATTAAAAGAAAGAAAGAAGAGGGAACAAAGCACTGTCATGACACATGAGTACATGTCCATTAGACGCCTACAAGCGATCGCTTAACTCGGGTTTCAGTGAAGTGGAGGCAGTAGCGTATACCCAGAAAGACAATTCGCCCTCTGCACTCAGACGTTTCGCCGTATGACGACACCAAACTGGTCGCGCTTCCTCCGCAATGAAGCGTAATGTAAAGATGGCATAAAGTACGGCAATCCTGAGATGAGAGATGCAAGAAATACTGTTTCCGTCCTTTTAACTACTGTCGAATGGAAACGGAATGGACGTGTCTAACAAACGCACGCCCATCCGTTGCAGAAGACCACGCCAGCGTTTACAGTTACAAGACTGTGTTAGTCACCTAACAAAAGAAGTGAGCTGGCGTTCTGAAAGAGAGTTGCGAAGGCTTCGCGGTCGTTGATTTGTTCAAGCATTCTTTTTTTTTTCGTTCTTACCGAACTCAATTCATGTTTCGTTCTTCCATTTCCGCCTAACCACTGGTCAAATGTGACAACGCATGAGCTGAGAAAACGCTACAACACCGGCACGCGGTACCTTCCATTCCAGTTCAACGAACGTAACCTCCGGGGATCACGTTCGTTGCACGAGGCAGTTACATCAATAAGTGCTCGTTTACCGAGTACGCCGGGCCAGGGGCAGAGCACGCGAGGGTGCGGGCTGCAGGACTGCGAGACGCGCGGCCGTGCTTACCGCGGCGATCGCCCAAAAGGGCGTAGCGCCAGGAGGGGCCGGCGTGTTTCGTGCGCTGATCCCTGTTTGAAGGAGGAGGGAGGAAGCGTTCGAACGGGGCGAAAGCGCTCTCGGATCTTACGCTGCTTGGAGCAAGCGTAGCGTTCGATTAGCGGGTCCCAAGAGTGTGGCCCCGCACGTCCTTATTTTCTTAGCGGGAACGTGCAATTACTCGCTGCGTTCCTGATACACACTTAAAGCGTGCTTCGTGCGGGTTCTCCTAAAAAAAAAAAAGAAGTATTGAAGATGTTTTCAAACAGGCCCGTCTATCCTGTGGCAAGCAGAGTTGCTTTAGGACAGAAAGCGATTCTTGCGCATTCGATATCTTCGGGATGATGGAATCGGCATAATATGTCTTTCCTGCCATCTGTGCGAAGCATAGCGAGAATAAAGGCTTGTAAAACAGCAATACTGAGACCCTGTAATCAGTAACTTATACTAATTTACCTATGTGGACATTATGAGGACATCAGTGTTGCCCACAAATAGTACGTACAGTCCTAGGTCACATGGTGCATACGGTGTATATGTGATCATTGTGTATACCATAGTCATCACCCGACACCCGGAGTAGCAAGCCAGGCGACAAACCAGGCTAACCGCTCCGGGTATTTCATTAAAGAATATTACCTCTCTCTCTCTCTCTCTCTCAGTGTTGCCATAAAAAAAGTATTGATTAGCCTAAAAAAAAGAAAGAGAACAAAGATGGGTAGCCATATCACACCTAAGTTCAACCTCTAACTCCCCGCAACGGGTTTCTTCTTCTTTATTCTGTTTTTCTTTTCCGCGCCTGCTCAGTGTGCGAATTCAGCGAACATTGAACGAGAAATACCTTGCTGTCTAAAACAGGCGTTGGCTACCTGCGGATCCCGGGCCGAATGCGGCCCGCGGGGCAGTATAACGCGGCCTCCGGCACGACTTGATGACCCCCCCCCCCCTTTCCCTTGTCATCTCCTATGTGAAGGCCGACATGGCAGTTTTGACTTCAAATGGGGTTAGACAGGAACAAAGAAAGAACGCTTCCACTTGGCATTTTCCCCTATCGTCACACTTAGCCAGATAACGTCCTCACTTCCTTTCTATGCAGATGTCCAAAAAAAGAAAAAAAATGGGGGGGGGGGGGGAGTTAAGATTCTGTGTGGAAATACTAAATCAAGGAAGAAGGAAAGAAGATTACTTTTAAGGGCTCATTTTTCTTTGCTTAACACAATATTAATGAGAACTAATAGACAATAATGCCAAGGAAAGCATTCGTTGGCATTATTGTCTGTTAGTTCTCATTATTATTAGGTCAGGAAAGGACCTTCGTCCGAAAATGTCCAAGTGTATGTCAAGGGCTACTCTTCCTCTCCCCCCCCCCCCCCCGCCCTAATACAATGGGCGACTCTCCGCGTCGTAGGCGAGTGAAAATGACGGTGAACTGGCTTGAGTTGCGTCGACACGCTGCTTCTCGCCGGACACGATAGTTGGGGAAGTATCCCTGTAAAAATGTTCGCGGCATCTCTGGTTGTCTCGTCCTCCTGGGTGGATGCAACACGTGGTGGGGCCGCCGCTCTGAGAGAGCACCAAATGTGCAGCACCAAAATTTGCAGTTAAAGATGCTTTCTTTTTGTTTGCTTGTAACCCATGTTCGTAAATTGCAACCTTAATAGTAAGTGTAGGGGTTCAACGTCCCAAAAACACGACATCATTATGAGGGACACCGTAGTGGAGGGCTCCAGAAGGTTCGACCGTCCGGGGTTCTGTAACGTGCAGCTAAATCTAATTACACAGACTTCAAGCGTTCTCGCCTCCCTCGAAAATGCGGACGCCGCGGCCGGAATACGAACCCGCGACCTGTAAATTGCAACCTTGTGAAATGTGTGCTGAAAATAAACAAGATTTCTATATTAATTTTAGTTTTGGTACATTATTGTGATTTCGCCCATTTTTTTTATTTGCCTGCAAAGACCCCCCCCCCCCCTTTAACAAAAGCCTTGACTAAGAACAGCTTCTCTCTTAAAAAGCGAAACGTTGTTCATCATTTTGTTCCCTGCCATAAAATCTTTGTTTGTGAAGTAATCAATGCCATATGCGTAACAAAACGATAACACGACTCGGCCGGCTACTCTTCTGTTATCACTTTTATTTTGTTATACTATTAAGTTTGATTGCTGTAAACATCACTGCCGACACTGAAGCTTATTTGTATTTTTCTTCAACTCGTCGCCGTAACTTTCGGTAATAAATTTATTACGTAAATGAAGTTCCATGAGTGATATCTCTAAAGGCGTAGTTAGTAATAAAGGCTGTGACAAATCGAATTCATAGAGTTCATTTCCCGGGAACTTCCCAGCCTGAAAACTAAACTGATAAATAATTGGGGAGACCAACAAACTTTCCGTTTATCAAATTAGCACAGGATCCCGACTTCTCAGAGATATGGAGCAAACGTAACCACCTATATTGCATTTCCAGTTTGGAAAAGCAAGCGTCAAGTCCAAGGTGCTTACAAAAGCTTAACGCAATTTCTCCTGTCCCTCGAGCAGACAGGTTACACAAGCGACGAGTAAACAGGAGGGTTATGAAAGCGAAGTATCGCCGCCAGATTCACCCTAATATTTTGCGCATTATAAGATAACAAAAAAGATACACGTAATCTCAAATGTTTATTTTCAACGTAGACAGTCCCCCTCGTATGTTGATTCGAACTCGTGGAAGAAGAAGATAAAGTTTCAATCCCGGAAAACCAAGAGCAAACATCGCCGTACCAGTCTTGGCGGGCTGCGAAATGCACACAGAGGGTTCAAAACCAGCGAGAGTAACCCGCGAGGTAGTAAAAAAAAGAAAAAAAAGGAAGGTAGCGAGATGTATACCCCACAAGAAACAAGCGCTTTGGATTGCGCGTGGGTAAAGGTAAATAATATCAATGCGTTGTGTTCGCAAGTGGGTGGGTGAGTGGTTGAGATACAAACCGCGGCACAAAGGGAAAGAAGCGTACGCAACATCAGCAGCAAGGACCGCTAAATAGATATCTACACGGCAGTTACGCAATGAGAGATGCCCGCCTCGACTGGATTACATCCCTCTCTCATTTTCACTGCACACGCCACGTATAGCGACTGCTCCAGCTAGAGCTTCGGGAACAGCGCGTTCTCGCTGCTTCTCGTTAATTCCGAGCTTTGCCGCGAACCGACCAGCCTGCGCCGCATATCCCAACCCTGACCCAGACAATTCTCGTTAAACATTCATGAACGTGTGTGTGCGTTGGGGTGGGAAGGGAAGGAGGGAGTGTGGAAGGGGAGAAGGGGAAAGGGGGGTGAGCAGCTGCCGCCAATGCGGCGTGCTCGTTGGTTGTACAGCAAACTAAATGAGGGAAAGGAACAAAAAAAGAATGATATGAATGAAAGAAAAAAGAAAGCTCGTACATCGGGGCCCTCCCTGGTTGCTTGAAAAAAATTTTTTCTTCAAATGCAAATTGAGCAATCTATGGTCCGAGTTCCCCCTTTAGCGCCTATATATGGGCGTTGTGGACGGAGACCCCCAGTCTTGCTTCGGGCAGGCTATGTGTGAAAAAACAGAAGAGTAAAATAAACAAGTGAAAAATGAAGAAACAGCAAGAAAAAAGACTGAGGAAAGAAATGAGAGGGAATAATCTGCACTCGGAAATTGAGGCGCCAGGAGTAGACGAAAAGGCGAAGAGTAAAAAGAAAAGTCACGATGGGAGCTGTATAACTTTCACCGGAAAAACCAGCTGGGCTGAGTACACGAAGCAGAGGAGAGCTACGGGAGAAAAAGAAAAACATAAAAACAAATAAGCGTAGTCTGGGTAGCGTGGGTGAGGAGGCAGCTCCGGGGAAGAGGGTAAGGCAAGGCTAGGCTTCTGCCAGCAGTAACCGAAGTGCGTACATCTCCAATTTTGTAGTCTTCAACTTCTCTCGTTTCTCGTTCCGCGTGTTCTTTCTCTCATTTCTTTGAATAAACCCCAACTTCCAGATGCCCGCATCTTGTTTCAGACATCTTGCTCGTCTTTTTTTGCTCTTCCTCGTAGCTCGTTTTCTCGCTTCTCATTTGCGTCTGCTGACGAGCTGCGCGCAGAACGAACTCTCATTTTAAAAAGACAGGGCGTGCAAACACGGACGCAAGAAGAAAGAAGTCAGGACACCACGAACGCCGAACTCTCCTGCCGCGATTACTCTGTGCCCAAAGTTTGCCAGCCTAGGACACCGCGCGATGAACAATAACGTGTTATACAGTTAAGCAGTTAATGGTTCTGCCGCCGCTTCTGCGCATGTTGGGCTAACGCGTAGACGAGAAAAAAAAAAGAAATATACAGGAAGCATAGACGACGACTGTCAGTGTATGCATACACGCATGCAGTTCTGGAGTACAGTCCCTTTATTAACGAACGCTACGTAATATATCCTCACTCCAACAAATTTTCGCCTTCAAGCACATAATTTCTTTAATGAATAAACGCTGTGTGCATTCATTCATTCATTCATTCATTCATTCATTCATTCATTCATTCATTCATTCAACCGTCGCAGTAGCCTAACACGATGAGGTGTTGCGTGCTGAGTTTGGGGTGGTGGGTTCGACTCCCAGCCACGGCGGCCGCATTTAGATGGGGGCGAAATGCAGTCACACCTCTGCACTTAGATTTAGGTGCTCGTTAAGCAATACCGGGTGGTCAAAATTTCATGCGGTGTCCCAACAACGGCGTGTCTCATAATCATGTCTTAGTGTTGGTGGGCCAGCCCACAGGAAAATTTTATTATTATCCTTCTTCTATTTATTTATTTATTTATTTATTTATTTATTTATTTATTTATTTATTTATTTATTTATTTATTGAATCACTCAGCTCAAACCCCAAATCAGCATAAACGCAATGAGAAGCAATTTCCTTCATGTGGAAGGAATCCCATACAAATAGAGAGGTCGCACACTTTGATAGAGTGATACAGAAGCTCCCTATTGCACTGTTCACATGGAATTGCCCAGCTATCAAGTGCACCACTTCCAGTAATAATTCAGTGGCTGTGCATTCATAGGTTACGCAGTCTGATCTTTCTCACTATTGCGAGTTCCTTCAGAGCTGCGTAATCTAAAGCCGAGACCTGTCAGCAAAACAAACGGGAACGTTCACAGCCCTTTTAATGAAGCTATTCGCACGGTAAACACGGGCACAACATCACCCTAGATTTGGTGCGCGTTGCCACGAGTGCTCAAAATTGATCGTCTTTTCCTCTGCATTTATTTTGCTGTTTTTAGTCAATATATTTCCTTCACCTGGTCTAGCCAAGATGGCTATCCCAAAGTGCCTCCCTGGTGAAACTTTCGGCTTTATTTTTTTTATTTTTGTATTTTTTTCTCAGTCGATGAAGAATGGTTTGTTCACGAATATTCTGGCCTTGGGTAAGCACAACAGTGCTAAAGCTGCTGTAGCTGTGCCACACCCAGGACTACGTAGAATAACTTTGCGCAGGCAAAAGCCTGCATTTGGGACGAAACGACTTTTCACATTTATTATAACGCCTTCACTGTGCTACCTCCCAAAATTGGTGAACAGTTTGGTTCACATAGTCCTACCTGCACTTCTTGTGCGTTATCTGTATAAATTAAGCAAGGATAATTATTTACGTCAATCGAATGAGCGCTTCGTTTTGAAAGCTATAAACGCAAAACAACCACTGACGTATGCGTATTGTAATCTAGACGGCTGACTTGTCTGCAAGATCTGCGGTTCACAGATTCTTCATGCGCAGCCGACATGCGACACCGACTGCGTGCTGTGTGCACACATTCTATGTATTCACAGTCACGCCACCGCGAAGAAAAGAAAGCAAATACAATCACACACGCAGCGATCGAGCAAGTTTCGATCGGTCGTACCAGTATGTAAATGTTGCAGTGTCTTTCCTATATATGCAATGCAGCAGCGCCGTAAGCGGACGCAGCGCACTCGGCGTTTGCTTAGGTCATCATTTACACGGGATGTTGCTTACTTTTATATATTTTTGCATGTCGCTGCGTTTTTTTCCGGCAAGTGAACGTGCAGCCATTAGAACTCCGCAGTGATGTTAGCTATCATTCACAAACAGCTGCAAACTGACTGCGCTGTGTCCGAGCGCCAGGCGAGTGACCACATTATGCGCCGTCGATAGTCATCATAAACAAAATCGTGCACGACCTTCTCTCTCCGTCCCCGTCTGGCCTCGAAATTTGCGCTCGCTTCCTGTTTGTCCAAGCGATATGCGCGGGGTGCGACGTTAAAGCAACGAAGGCTAGTTTGTCAAGCTGACCAGTCTTGACTTGGTTAAGTTCAGCAACACCGCCAAAGGTCGCAAAAAAAAGCAACAACACATAGTTCAAACGGTGAGGTTCATTAGGACCTTGACGATGCATAAGTAATGATGACAATAATTTTCTCGGAACCAGCAGCAGTGGGAATGGATGACAGAAAGAAGTAATGGTCGTAATAACCTGTAGGCTTAGCAAACTGGGTACACAATCACCTCGAACGGAATTAACCTAATGCTAGTACTACTACTTCTACCAGTCAATTTAATGCGTTATACGTTAAGATTTCAACGGTGGCTGCATTGTCTTGTTTGTTTTTACTCAGTGTAATACGAAAACATAAAAAACCGTCATAGCTTTTTTCTTAAAATATATTACCTAATTCGCGATTCTTAATTTGAAAAAATTCGTCGCTTTGCTGGTTAAATGGAAAGTTCTGGCATAAGATAAGTGCGTCATTGCCAAAAATTCATTATAATACCTGTGGTTTTGCGTGTCTAAACAACGATATGATTATGAGGCCCGCCGTGATGGAGGACTGAAAAAATTTCGGCCATCTCATGCTCCTTAACGTGCACTGACATCGTACAGCACACGGGCTTCAAGCATTTAGACTCCTCCGAAATGGGACCGCTTCGGCCTGGATCTAATACGCGACCTTCGGGTCAGCAGCCGAGCACCGTAACCACTACAACATAGAGGCGGTCCCAAATAGTTCCAGGTCGTGAAAGATATGAGATGCCGTAAGGAGAGAGCGCTGCCCACATTACTTAAAACACCAGCAGACTTCAGCTTCGGACAACTCTCCGTTATACGTAACGTAGCTTTCGTAGTCAATACTCAAATAGACACAAATAAAGAACTGCAGCGCCCCATTGTGTCCGTCACTGAGTTTCTAATTTGTATATGTTTTATCTTGTGCTACAATGGCTTCATTTAAACTTCTACTTTTGCTTTAGTGCTGCACTTCTTCGCTGCAACGTAAGATAGCCATCACAATAGACACAGCGCAAAGGACAACCATTATAAGAGCACGCCAACGCCATCCGAATTGTCTGCTGTGGCCTCCAAAACGTGTTCGCATCGATTATCACTCTATAGACTTTCAGGAAATCAAACAATTGCATATAATAATGAAGGAAGGAAATTTCGAGGGCTCGTTTCTTTGTTTGACACAACTTTAACAAAAACGAGCAGATAATGAAGCCCAGTAAGGTATAGGGGACGTTAATTGTACTGTTTTAAGTGTGTTGTAGTAATTGCGATAGAGATGTGAAGCAAGTAAAGCGGACGAAAAGACAACTTGCCGCCGGCAGGGACCGAACCTGCAACCTTGGGATTACGCGCCCGACGCTCTTACCATAAGCATTACGGCGGCGGTCGTCCCCTCGTCCACTTATCGGGTATTTATGTGCATGCAAGCCTGGGAATATTGGTCAGCGCGGTAAGAGCATCGGGCGCGTAATCCGAAGGTTGCAGGTTCGGTCCCTACCAGCGGCAAGATGTCTTTTCGTCCACTTTACTTTCTTCACATCTATGTCACAATTACTACAATACACTTAAAACAGTACAGTTAACGTCCCCTATACCTTACTTGGCTTCATTATCTGCTGGTTTTAATTAACATTGCACATATTAATTGGTACAAACGTTACCCGACATACCGTTGGCTGCAGTATTCTTAAGCGATCGGTAGCACTGCTGTGTCTTTCTCTCTCTCTTTCTCGCTCTCTCTCTCTACCTTTGTGTTCCATACGTTCGATGATTTCCCCCCTAGCAATTTTCCCACTAGTCTTTTTTAGTACGCGACATCTCTCTACTACACAAAGCGTCGAGCCCTTTGATCAGAAACGTTCTCGAACGATATGAATAGCGTATGTATAACCAGAATGTCTCATCATACTTACCCGAAATCAAAACTTCTGACGGCGTAGTCAGAGCCTCATAGTTTTGGGCAAGAACAGACCCAGTTTAGGCATGAAACCGCTACCACAAAGTTTGGTGACATGAAGCTGGCGATGTGGGAATCGTTGCCAGTGCCACTTCAAAAGTCGGCGCGCGCTCTAACGCTTTTCTTTATTTATTTCAAAAACAAAGCCGGTGGATTCTTACGCTCTACGACGAAACTTCGCTTCGTTCCCCTTCTGCCTGCAATCTACCGGTAGATATTTCGTGGAATTCCTCCGTTTTCTTACTTCTCGAACATCACAGATCCGCTTCGCGAAGAACCAAACTCTCTCTCCACTACGGGGCACGAACTCTTTCCGCGCATACATGTTACGCTGTAAACAAAAATAAAGCAGGAATTAAGACCGAGGTGTATAGACGATGACGCCACAACGAAGCCCGCAAGAAAGACAAGGCAAGGCCTCCTCAGACCGACTCGGTGCTCGCCAACCCGTTCGGGGGCCAGCGCCCGCACCGACTGCACTCTCGCAAATGGAATTTACGGCCGCATTCATACGCAGATGCTTCGCGCCTCCGACGTGCCGAGCTCGTAGCGCAAGCAACGTTTCTTTGTAAATTTGTCTTTCTTTTTTGGGGGGAGCAAGGCGACGGCGACGACAACGATGGTCGGGCAGCCCGCGAGTCGGCGGCGGCCGAGGTTCGAGTGCGTGTGTATGCAAACGAACTCGGTCGGCGCGAGCGAACGGGACTCTCAAGAGCCAAGCCTGCCGTGCCTTCCCTCCTCTTCTTGGCGGCCACCGAATAACTGCGGCGCCCCGAAAGGGAACCGAGCTCTTCTTCCTCGCGTGAGGAAAAACGCCCGGAGCCGATGCCGATTTGAATAATGCGCGTGTTTCGTTGCCTCGCAGCCTTCCTTGACTTTTCGGCCAGAGTTTGGCGAAAGAAAAAAAGAAAAGATAGAAAGGCGGCGGGAACAGAAACTATGCGGATCGGCATGAGTCATCGTTCCCGCCCGGACGCCGCCTTCGGCGCGCGGCTCGAAAGAGTTTTGGGCTGCAGATGTGCCGAGGAATTCAGACAGAGACGAAACGGGAGATGAGACGTCTCGGAATATTTTCGGGCGAGGAGCCATCGCGCCCATTGTGTATCTTGTGTGATCGGGCACCACGATGCCATCCAAGTCCTACGTATACGCCTATCCCATATATGCAACGGCTGCTGCTCCTAGCGTTGTTTGCGAGAGGGATACTATGGAAAAACGCGCCCGAACGGCTTTTCCCGGCGAAACCGGCATGTTCCTACTGGGCACCCAAATGGTGCTGACGCCCCCTCCGTGCCCGCCTTGTTTCGCTCAGCGAAACCTGCATCATCGGGTCTCATCAAGAATACAAGCGAACGGCAGCCAACTTCCATCCGACAGGGGAGTACGTACATGCGTTGTCTGGAAATGATCAATAGAAAGCATGCATAAGATCGAAAGCAACTTCGGTGAACTTCTTTCTGTCGAATCTATCGCATTGCTTAACTGTGCTCGAACATTGCACACATGCCTTCAGCCTCGTGACGCGAGCGAAGGAACAATACGCTTTGACTAAGTGCTTGCTGTCGCAACATCAATTCACTAAGCTTTGTTTTCAAAACCAGCTAAAAACTACATGCCTGTGATGAAAAAAGGACTGCGTTTCCCAAACGTAGTGCTTTATTAGACCGGGGTCCCACGGGCACTTTTGATGGCGATCAGGGCCGATCCGCATTCGGCTCGATCCCCATCAAGTGCTCCGACACGATAACTTTTAATCGCGGTCAGGCCCGACCGGGATCAAGGCCGTCGCAGTATGCGCATCGCGATATGGCACCCAGATAGCGATTTTAACGCGATAGCGTTAAAGAGCTCGTATCGCAGGAATTCCGCCGTCGGCGTCGGCGCCGTTCGTTGTGAGCGAAAAATCATCATCTTGTCCGTGACCGAAAAATCGAAAAAGCTGGAAATTATTTAAATAATAAAAATGTTGGGTCCGAGTGAGAATCGAACCCAGGCCGTCTGCGTGGCAAGCATGTGTTCTACCACACAGCCACGCCTCTGCTTAGAGCTGCACTAAATGTAACTTTCATGCTTCCCAAAAATACGCGTCCTGTATACAGGTGTCATAGTACGAGATGTAATATCGCAGTAATATTGCGTGGTACAGGCGTACATTGCCATCGGGCGTCACACTATGTCAATATCATAACGACTTGGTGGTTTAAAGACAGCCACCCATTACAAAAGGCACACACATTACTGCGCGTATTCCCTTAAGACCACGTAGTAGGTGCATCGCAACTTCGAAAAAGTTTCTCGCGCATAATTGCTCCTGGTTTAAAGCATGCTACCCATTACATAAGGCACACACCTTAGTGCGCGCATTCGGTTAAACACTCGTAGTGTTCTAAGTGCGCACTAGGGGCAGGATATCGCTATTGCGTTCAACTCTTAAAGGCGAAGCTTAAGCGTCCCCCAATTTTTGTTAATGTCTGAGCGAAACTCGATCTGGAAAAGTCTGGACCGAGTTGCAGCGACCAGCATTGATAGCAATCAAGAAATATGATCCTGATCAGCCCTGATGGCGATCAATGTTTACCGTGTGACGACATTATAAAGCTGAGAAGAAAGAAAAAATGCCAAGCCTGCGCGGAAAGCGCAGCACAGTCACAGCGAAAGCTCGAAGAGCGGCATTTCTAGAGCCCGTTATAAACTCTCTTGTGGCTACTAATACAACTACACTAGCAACGTACCCACTACGCCACAAATCATAATTTTTGTGAAGTTGGGAAGCACCCACCACGACATCACTCGTCATTCTGCGGAGAAGCGAGGTACCATCTGTAAGGCATTATGTGCAGTTTCTTGATGCGACGGCTGATGACTATGAAGAATTATGGCAGAGCCCTTTGTAATGGGTTGGAAGCATTCAACAACCCACTCGTTGCGCAATTCGCATTGTGTGACGCCTCGTTACAGAATTCGCGTTGTGTGACACTTGGTTGTTATTTTACTCTTCTACCACGCTACATTACATATGTTAATGTAGTTCCTTCCCGACATGAAGCCTGTATAGGGAAGAAGCAGTTTCAAGCACCGGCATGGCTGTGAGGTAGGATACTGGGCTCCCACGCAGAGGGACCAGGTTCGAACCTCGTTCTGTCCTGGAATTTTTTTCTTATTTAGTTTTTTTTTATTTCAAGCGATAGTGGTTACGGATACCGGCGGCGGCGGCGGCGGCGGACAACTACGGCGCAAAAACGGCCCTTGTTGTGATCTCATTACAGCTTTCGCTGTAAAAGGCCCTGCAATCAAACGGGGTAGCTCACGGCTGTCAATTAGGGTGAATAAAGGATAGCGAGAGTCAAAGGAACCACAAGAGACCAGCAAATTCCTTCGACGTTGATACGCTGCAGTGAACTTTGTAGTACGTGCGACGGTCGTCGTGCTAGATCGCCCACACGAATCCGAACTCAATTTTCCAATGCACTTCTCGTGGATGCACAGCCAAACGTGATCAACCCAGTTGCCTATTGGTGCACTTTCACTGGCAGTGTTAAAACAGATCTAACAGAATGAGACACACAAATAAAAACTTGACATTGTTGTTCCTCTTCCTCATATTGTGTTGATGAATATATGTCATAGCCATGTTATATGTAAGTGCATCTAAATATAGCTGTACGGACTCTATCCGCGGTAACCTTTGTGATCAGCCTTTGCATATTGGACTCTGCCCTTAGAGGTATTTTAAATGCGAAGCATTTCTTAGCGAACTTCTGCGACTTCGAGCGTATCTATCTATCTATCTATCTATCTATCTATCTATCTATCTATCTATCTATCTATCTATCTATCTATCTATCTATCTATCTATCTATCTATCTATCTATCTATCTATCTATCTATCTATCTATCTATCTATCTATCTATCTATCTATCTATCTATCTATATATCTATCTATCTATCTATCTATCTATCTATCTATCTATCTATCTATCTATCTATCTATCTATCTATCTATCTATCTATCTTATCTATCTATCTATCTATCTAGCCGCCTACGACTTTGTGCTCTCCTGGTCGCTTGGTTCATCGAATGTGCACCAAAATTGGTATGGCGTAACATGACTGTATGACGAACATAAATGACAAGTCATAACATGAAAATCACGACACGCATATCATGTACAGCATGATTTACATGCTACGCTCATGGTGCGCTGGCGGCCATTTCGCTAGTTTGATATACACCAAAATTGGTATCTTGCGACGTGACTGTGTGACGAACATAAATAACACGAGATAACATGAAAATCATGACACGCATGTCATGTACAGCATGACTTACGTGGCACGCTCATGGGGCGCTGGCGGCAGTTTCGCTAGCTTGATCTACCCCGAAATTGGTATTGCGCGACGTGACTGTATGACAAACATAAAAACACGAGTTAACATGAAAATCATGACACGCATGTCATGTACAGCATGACTTACGTGCCACGCTCATGGAGCACTGGCGGCAGTTTCGCTAGCTTGACCTACCCCGAAATTGGTATTGCGTGACGTGACTGTGTAATGAACATAAATAACACGAGTTAACATGAAAATCATGACACGCATGTCATGCACAGCATGACTTATGTGCCACGCTCATGGAGCGCTGGCGGCAGTTTCGCTAGCTTGATCTACCCCGAAATTGGTATTGCGTGACGTGACTGTGTGACGAACATAAAAACTCGAGTTAACATGAAAATCATGACACGCATGTCATGTACAGCATGACTTCCGTGCCACGCTCATGGAGCGCTGGCGGCCGTTTCGCTAGCTTGATATACACCAAAATTGGTATCTTGTGACGTGACTGTGTAATGAACATAAATAACACGAGTTAACATGAAAATCATGACACGCATGTCATGTACAGCATGACTTACGTGCCACGCTCATGGAGCGCTGGCGGCAGTTTCGCTAGCTTGATCTACCCCGAAATTGGTATTGCGAGACGTGACTGTGTGACGAACATAAAAACTCGAGTTAACATGAAAATCATGACACGCATGTCATGTACAGCATGACTTCCGTGCCACGCTCATGGAGCGCTGGCGGCCGTTTCGCTAGCTTGATCTACCACGAAATTGGTATTGCGCGACGTGACTGTGTGACGAACATAAAAACACGAGTTAACATGACAATCATGACACGCATGTCATGTACAGCATGACTTACATGCCACGCTCATGGGGCGCTGGCGGCGGTTTCGCTAGATTTATATACACCAAAATTGGTATCTTGCGACGTGACAGTGTGAAGAACATAAATGACACGAGTTAATATGAAAATCATGACACGCATGTCATGTACAGCATGACTTACGTGCCACGCTCATGGGGCGCTGGCGGCGGTTTCGCTAGCTTGACCTACCCCGAAATTGGTATTGCGTGACGTGACTGTGTAACGAACATAAATAACACGAGTTAACAAGAAAACCATGACACGCATGTCATGTACAGCATGACTTACGTTCCACGCTCATGGGGCGCTGGCGGCGGTTTCGCTAGATTTATATACACCAAAATTGGTATCTTGTGACGTGACTGTGTAACGAACATAAATAACACGAGTTAACATGAAAATCATGACACGCATGTCATGTACAGCATGACTTACGTGCCACGCTCATGAAGCGCTGGCGGCCATTTCGCTAGCTTGCTCTACCCCGAAATTGGTATTGCGCGACGTGACTATGTGACGAACATAATAACACGAGTTAACATGAAAATAATGACACGCATGTCATGTACAGCATGACTTACGTGCCACGATCATGGCGCGCTGGCGGCCGTTTCGCTAGCTTGATCTACCCGGGAATTGGTTTTGCGCGACGTGACTGTGTGACGAACATAAAAACACGAGTTAACATGAAAGTCATGACACGTATGTCATGTACAGTATGACTTGCGTGCCACGCTCATGGGGCGCTGGCGGCCGTTTCTCTAGCTTGATCGACCCCGAAGTTGGTATTGCGCGACGTTACTGTGTGACGAACATAAATAATAGGAGTTAACATGAAAACCATGACACGCATTTTCCTCAATAACATTACATACAAGACGATGTATGCAGCTCTTTGCTGGCTGCTTCGCATTACATCGATTGCCACAATGCGTGGGATCTGCCGGCTTTTTTTGTACGCCAAACATCGTATGTGTACATAGTACTTCTGGTTCTTTTATTCTTTCTTTTTTTCTTGTTATTGTATGTGTGTGTTTTATTTTTTCGATTCTAATATCATGACGACGTTACAGCCAGCTCCAACATAGCCTATCTTTCCATGTTCTTCATATGTAAATAAAAAAAAAGCAAAAGAACAATAAGAAGCGCTTCGGGGCTTTCCTAAAGTTTTAAGATTTGAAACCAGATGCTTGTAAATATAAGAGTCGGGCCACCCGTCGATCGATAAGTTCAGCTGTATCAAAGAGCCTGCCAGCGAGCACCACCGGCAGTGCTCCCAAAGGCTCGCGTGTCAACGGCAGCTCACACCTTTCCCCGTGCCTCGGAGCGTTTCCTCGCAGTTTGCTCTTCATTTCGATTGAAGAAAGTGAAGTTCACTAAGCAGTTACTTACTATATAGCGCGGTGGATGAGGAAAAAAAATAGAAATCCTAGTCTTCTGGTGGGCAAGTCCAAAAAAAGAAGAAAAAGAATATAGGATACTGCTGCTACTTCCGCTGCTGGGAAAGCACTTCCTTCCGCCTGACGCTGTCGACGCCTCGCAAAGAGCTGGCGTTTCGTTCGTCTCGAAGGAAGTAAAGGAGCTTGCTCTTGGTCGGTGTTGCGTCCAGGGGCTCTCCATTGTGCGCGACGCCTCCGGGATTCCAAAGAGAAAGTTCGAAGTTGACAAAGATGAAACGGCACGAAAGAAAAAGGATACGGTTTTAAGAAACCGTAAAGAAACAAGCTGGCACGTCTAATCTCCGAGATGAACAGGAACGCAATATTATAGTAAGTACATTTCTCTTCTCTCAGGTCCAGTTGTCTTCTCATAAGTCTTAGGTCCGCAGGTGCTGGATGTTTTCACTAAGAGGCACTTAAGTGAAGCACGTCGACAACGTGTTTGAAGGCATCATTAGTCACTGAGCACAAGTAGTGTTTTACTAAAATCACCTTTGCCTCACTTATATACGTCATAAAACGATTGCCAAGACTGTTTCGAGAGAAATGTGGAGATAAAGGAATGAGGCATTGTGATTTGAAGATAAGCTAATGTTGTCAGATTTCGTTTCAGAAAGTGTGATGTTAAGCGGTACTCTAACCCAACTTTTATTTGTCTGGTTTAGCATAACAATGAAACTGTTGTGATTTTTCTTGCAGCTTCTCACTGTTGGTGCGAAGCCTGAAGGGAGAGCGCCTTCCCTGTTTCTCTTTATTTGCTTGCTTTCTTGCTTATCTTTCTTTCTCTCTGTTTCTTGTATCTCTTTTTTTATATCTGTTTCTTTCTATTTCCTTCTTTTTTTCTCTGTCCATTTCTTTCTCTTTCCCGTTCTTTCTATCTTTATTTCTCTTTCCTCCCTCTTTCTCTCTCTCTCTCTCTATTTGCTTCTTTTTCTCTCTTTCATTGTTTCCATTTATTTCTCTCTTTCTCCTCTTTCTCTCTTTCTTGCTCTTTCTGTCTTGCTCTCTGTTCCTCCTATTTCTTTTTTTGTCTGTTTTTTTCGATGTCTTTCTCTCTCTTTCTGTCTTTATCTGTCTTTCTACCATTTTATGTATTTATTCGCTTTAGTTATCTCTTTTATTGCGATAGCAATTATATGGACAGTCTCGGCTGGATTTTGCTGTCGCCGTCGCCGCCGTCATGCACCGTATATATATAAGTATGTATATATATATCAAAGTCCCGAAGAAAAATAATTCAGAAAAATGCTTCCGAAGCGCGGAATCGAACCAGCGACCTCTCGTTCCGCAGTGCGTGGCGCTAACCACTACGCCAGAAAGCGCACATCCTTCAGGTAGCTAACGGCGAGCCTTATATACACACCCTTTACCGCCAGCAGGACTCAGAGACGGCAGGCGCTTATAAGCGTTTCTTCATTAACAGCGAGATGGCGCGAGGAGCGCGACGGGCAGATTTAAAAGTCGTCGGCGAGCTCGCTCGCTTCTTCTTGTATTTGCGCAGGGAGAACCTTGCCCTTCCGCTGTCTGCTCGCGCGGTTTTCTCGTGGTGAGGAGAAGAGGGATGTTTCAAGCGTTCACCGTGATATTAACGCGTCCTTGCAAGTGTTCGCCATCACGTGATTGCTGAGAGAGTGTAAGGGGGAGAGGCCGCAGCGTCTTACCCAGCCCCTTACACAGGCGCGAACGCTCTAGCGCGTGCCAGCACACGTGGTTCCCGAGAGTGTAAGGGGGAGAGGCCACAGCGTCTTACCCAGCCCCTTATACAGGCCCAAACGTGCTAGCACGTGCCAGCACACGTGGTTCCCGAGCGGACGGTCGCCGATGGAAGGACGGACAGAGCCCCGAGCAAAAGCTGCTTCGCATCTAAAAGTATAAACAAGCAGTTCTGTTCGTCTTTTTTTGAGAATACAGTCAGGAAGGAAGGAAGAAACAAGCGGAGAAAGACAGGGAGGTTAGCCAGCTCTTAGACCGGCTGGCTACCCTGTGCTGGGGGAAGGGGTAAGGGGGATAGAAAATGATAGAAGTGATATGTTACCAAAAATTGAAAAAACGAGAGCAAGAAAAGGAAAAAGAAAGAAAAAGGAAAGGAGAGTACGACACTGCTTAGAATCTGTCTCTAAGAACACAGTCAGACGTACCATACGGGCATCCAATACACTGTGATTCGCGAAAAAGCATCGTGGTAAAGAACTCTGGGTTTAATTCATAACTTAACCTATAAGGCGCCCGCCAACAACAGCCATTGCATGCATTTTTAGCAAGATACGGGAGATCGCATTCGCATTCAGCGCAACAGTCATCGGAAGTTATTCACCCTTTGTACTCCGAATATGTGTACAGTATTTGAACCACCGAAATTTTCACGACATTTCCTTTTTTTCAGAAAGAGAGTAAAATAAGGAGTACTAGAAGAAGCGGCTTTTGCTTCCTAGTAATTGTTGGAGTTTTACATCTCAAAACCACGATATGATTATGAGGGACGCCGTAGTGGACGGCTCCGAAAATTTTGACCATCTGGTGTCTTCTAACGTGCACCTAAATCTAAGTACATGGGCCTCAAGCCTGTCACTTCCGTCAAAATGCAGCCACCACGGACGGGATTCGATCCTGCGACCTTCGGGTAGGCATTCGAGCACCATAACCACTATACCCCCGTGGTGGGTGTGCTTTTGCTTGCTCAGCTCGTGAATTTTCGTATGATGCATTTCATATTCATCGCGCATACTGGACGACGTGTTCCCATACTTTAACTGTAAATTGATGTCTTTCCTTATAAGCAGCGGACTTGTGTTCCTAAAGTTGCAGAAACAGCGAAGCCTTGAAGTTGTACTTTTCCGTTTCTCCGTTTCAATTGCGTTGTTTCATCGGGTGTAATTGCCGGAAATCCCTCAAAAGCAAAAGGCGCTGCATGTGAGTGTTAGGTTATAACAGGCGCCCTCCGTCGTAGCCAGCACTACGAATAAACATAGAGTGGTTGAGACACCTTTACACATTTTGCTCAACGCAGAACCGTTTAGGAAATGCAATCTCTTTAGCATCGCGCTTGTCGCTTATTCCACGTAACAATATAACGTAGCAACCTTCTGCCAAAACTCCATCGCCTTGTTAAATAAATTCAGACTTCTTTCTGGAGTTTTTCATGCAGAAAGGAAGGGTAGATGAGCACGCATTGATGTGCGCAGGTCTACTTGTGCTGAGCTCATACTGCGTTGAAAGTAAATGAGTAGTCGTCCGGCAGCTTGTAGCACGAAGCTACGAAAAAATCCATAATCGTTCCTCCGAAAGAAAACATTCCATTTCAAGAAAAAACAGCCCTGGTGAACTGAGAAGTTTTGTGAGGAATTCATGGGAAATACCTCGCACCTCACTACACTTAGACTCCTCATAGCCGCGGTCACGAACGGATCCGATTAACAAGTCCGGTCCAGCTGCTGGTGCTCACTGATCACGGTGATGATGACCTTATTCAAGAACTGTCAAGAACCCCTTCTACACATGGATAACGCCTGTCCATGTTCATTCTTCCTGTGTCCCTGTCTTGTTTATTTGTGCTTACCAGTTTTACCGTCAATTTCTACACATACACACGGGTTCTTGAAACGTGCATACGTTCTCTGTCATAACGGACAAGTATAAGCATAACAACAGCAACTGTGACTGTAACGTACGTGCAGTGCGCCTGCGTGTGCCACTCGGCTGTGTATATATCTAGGGAAACTTTCCTGAATGAAGCTTAGTTGCGAGTAACGCCTGTCCTGTGCATCTGTGTTCCTTCTTTGGTATCCCGGCCGCGGCGGCTGCATTTTCGATGGAGGTGAAAATGTTTGAGGCCCGTGTACTTAGATTTAGGTGCACGTTAAAGAACCCCAGGTGGTCGAAATTTCCGGAGCCCTCCACTACGGCGTCTCTCATAATCATATCGTCGTTTCGGGACGTTAAAACCCAGACATTATATATTCTTTCTTTGTCCTGTTCGGATTCGCGCTATCCAGTATTGAAGAATACAAGCACTACATATCAGCCTATCGCGTCTGGTGTTCGTAACACCCATGTTGCTGTTGCCATCGTTACGCAATTGTAAACAACTGGCTATATAATACATATACGACTCATCAAAATATAAGTGTGCCTATACGACTTCCATATTTCTCTAGCGTCATTCCGTAACTTTTCGCTCAATGTGAAAAATTACGCACAGTCACTATCCCACGCATGCTTCGCATAACATCGATTCCCACGGTACGTGGGATCTGCCGAATTTTTTTTTATTTGAGCTTTCCTCCATATTGAGGGCTTCCGCAGAACTTATCCACTCATTTAGCATTTGAACTAATTAAATACGACATTCATAGATTAGCTGCATTGATTTTTCTTTCCTTTTTCGCTTTATAATGTGATTACACACCTGCATGATCTTTACTCAATGTTTCTTGCTTTTTGATATTTCTCGTGTTTTTCTTTGGCCTTTAAAACTCGCTGTCGATTGCTTTGCTACGACCTATCTACAGCCGGCCCTGACGTAGCCAATACGCCACTATGTTCAAAGCCAATAAAGCACACAGTTCTCATTGATCGGTCATTTTCAATCAGTTACACGAGTCGGCGTTATAGACGCTTACTAAATAGAGACCTCGCCAAAAGACAGCAAGAAAAGAAAAAAACAGGAGACATGCTGAAGTTTCCGGCGTAAAAGAAAAGACAACATTCATTTGCGGCCGCTCAGCGCTGCCACTCCGAGTCGTTCCTACGCTTCGCCTCAACCCGAATGCCGAAAAACTAGAAAGAAAGAAAGCGGTACCGAGCGCCTCCAGATAAGTGCCAATGGCGCATCAAGCGACGTCGTTTCTGAGTGGAACCTCGAGCTCCAGTCGCGCGGTTCCGCTCTCTTGCTTCTTCTTTTCATCTGCGGCGGGCGGTAGCTTTCGCGCCCTTAGGAAAACGTTCGCCGCCAGCCGGTCTACGGAAGCGAGTCAACCTAATAACGACAGCTCTCGACTGCCGCTTCCCTCCCTTCTCATGGCCACGAGAGGCCAGACGTCGCGGGAGTCTGCGACGTCCCGAGTACGCTTGGCGCCGCCGTCGCCGCCGCTGCTTTCTTGCACGCGGTCGATGAACGAACGACGGTGCTTGACGCGTTCACGAAGTCGCCGTCAAGCTGTTTGCTGAACGCTCCTCGACACCGGCAGGTACGCGAGAGCGCCGTTGAGGAGATGGGTTCTGCATGAGCCTGTGGATCACGCAGAATTCATAGAGAGAAAGATAAGTTATGCAGGTACTGTGCACTGCGGAATCGGTGTGTAAGCGAAGTTTCGGTGTGCCCGCAAGTATAGGAAAGGTGATGGACAATGTTAGTTCGAAACACTTCAACGTTTAGGCGTGCCACACGACAGTGTGAATCATAAGGTGTATTCGTGTGGTCACTGGACATTCAGGAAGGAGGTGTCGTGACTACTTTTGAAGTTTTTGTAGCGTTAGCTACACTGGCCTAGCCGAGCCAGTTTCGCGTGGCTCCTCAAGAGCCGTGCTGCGCATGCGTGAGGATCAGTGATGTCACACAGCTGGCGCATCGGAGCCGGCACCTGCCGCGCACTCCGCCGCTGCCGCGCGCGACTCGCTGCCGCCGGTCTGCGCTTTCCAGAGGAGTGACGTCGTAGCCGAGGCAGACGTATTGGCGCCGGAGCGCGCGCAGCTATTCGCCTTCGCTGTGCAGTCGCCGTCTCACACTGCGCTGGAGCCGCTTGATAGCGCCTCTGACTGGCGTTTGCCAGTGTGGTATAGCCATGGAGAAGGAGAGCGCAACTGCTGCTCAACGGCGCAGAAGAGCGGAAAAGCTTAGCTCATCGGATCCCGAAGTAGTTGCCTGGCAAAATAAATATACATGCGCCACGTAATATGTATACCATGTGTGTGTCATTGCCCTATCGGAAAACCCAGTGGCACTGTCCCAGTGCCATACCTGATTATTGGACCAGTGTGGCGCTGGGTACTGGGACGCTGGCACGCTGCAAGCGGCACACTGGACGCTGGCGCACTGCACACTGGGCCACCCGTTACGGGCCGACTTTTAGATTGTTTCTAGAAGCAGTGGTCATACCCCGATCGTAATTAGGGCTAATACGCGAGCACCGCGACAAAAAAAAAAAAAAGAGAAACCTCGAAAAAAAAAAGACACCGAGCGGGAGTCGAACCCACCACCTCGATGCAGCACACATCCTGAGTCTGACACGTTACCGCTGGACCACACCTGAAAAACGAGACACCGGTACTTTTTTCTTCGTGTTATAACTACCTCCGGTAGCCAGTATTTTCATTTTTCTCGTTTACAAACGCAGATTTCAGTTTCTTCGTGTTCGCGAGAACCTAAGGGAAGGTAGTTAATTTGTTTTTTGTGTGCTGCCTAGGATCGGAACGTCTGTCTGACCCGTTCTGCCGCAAAAAATATTAGCGTAACCGCAGATGTGTTGCGGCAATCGCACTGGCTCGCTAAGCAGTCAGTCATACCTACGTAAACAACAATGTGCATCTGACCTGCACACTGAAGGCTTTAGTTTTCGTCACCCGTTTGAACACATTTTCTGTTCTTTTTGTTTACGTTCCGCGTACTATACAGCCGCAGTAGAGCATCCTAGCCGAACCGGCCGTTAGGCTTAGAGCTGTACTCTGTGCGCCGCGATCGCTGTGAAGAACGTGGATATTCAATTACGAAGAATCTAATAACCGTTAGAATGTAGTTTCGATCATACTCGACTCAAGCAAGGTCATATTAGCACCTTCGACTACATGAATCAGAAGCTAAAAACTCTGAGATTGAGCGTTACATTGGCTCACTGTTGCCGGTGACGTGCGACTTTCAGCGGTACGAGCCCATATGGAAGGACTAGCTGTTAGCGTAGGTTGATGTTATTATCAGACTAATACTAATGTCATATTGTGTTGCGAATGATAAGTTGTTTCGATGCAGTTATATGAACTACATTTACGACACTTGATCACACACTTCAGAGAAAGCGCGCACGCGAGCGCTCGACAGATGATTGCTTCAGCGTATACAAACCTCCGTCGCTTAACTAAAACTAAAGCTAGATATGTACAGGGCACACAATAGAATATTTTCAAGATATTCCGTAAGTTTTTCTTTTGACTTCTCGCGACCCAATACCAAATCTTATATGAATTCCACTTAGTGCGTCCAGTTTTTTCCAATGTGCTGCCAGTGTTCCCAGTGCGCGAGCGGACACTGTACAGCGTGGCCAGTGCCTCCCAGTGCGCTGTAAGACACTGGGCCACACTGTACAGTGTTCCCAGCGTCTTTCAGCGCACTGGGCGGCACTGGCCACGCTGTACAGTTTGTCCCAGTGCCTCCCAGCGCGCTGTAGTACACTGGGGCACACTGTACAGCGTTTCCAGTGCCGCCCAGTGCGCTGAAAGGCACTGGGAGGCACTGGAAACGCTGTTTTTCCGATAGGGTGGAGCAGCATTAAGCATGATAACCAAGCTAATCCTAGACATACAAGAAATCTAAGAACAATCAGCTGAACCTTTGCTAACCCTACGTTATCCTGGCATAGACGAGCTAAGCCACTGCAACATTTTATACGTTACAGACCTTGCATGTGACTGGTGATGAGTCACACTTATATTGGGTGCGGTGTCGTGATATGGGGGCCCGGAACAGCACGGTATGCGGTGCTCATAGGCCACCGGTATGCGCATTGTTGCGTCGTGCTGCGTGCGTCTTCTTGGTAGCCTGCCCGCGCTTCGCTTTAAAAAAAAATGGACATATTTTCAACATAAACAGAAATGAGGAACCTGGGCGGGGCAATTGCCTGCAAATCTCGCAAGGCTAGATCCGCAGGCAACCAGCAACATTATCATCCTCATCCTCATTCATTGCGCAATGCTAGACAAGGACGAAGAAGAGACCGAAACAACACGAGCGCAACTTTCAATTGGTTTATTAGAAACAAGAACTACACTTCAATACATCATCGTTGCAAGCACAACTGGTGGTAATTAAACACGTGGTCGCATTGTGACGCCGTGATCCGCTGTCAAATTTACATTTATACGATCAACAAAAGGCAGCGTCAGAAGGCCTTAACGACACGTGCTGCGCCAGAAGGCTCCAGTTGTTGCGCTCGTATTGTCTTGGACTCGTCCAACTGTCAGTTCTTTTTCTAGTTAAGAGACGTTAACTGCTCCAACGGGGCGAAAGCGATCTTCAATTCATCAACCACCGAGGCAAACAAATACAACGGATCATCACTATCAACCACGATCAGTTAAACGTTACACAGCGCATTAGACCCAGTGCCCGGCCCTTCAAAAAAACAGCGATGGCTTTTACATTCCCTATTCAATTACCTGTCAAAAATTGGCATAGTCGGAAAGCTCTAATGATTGACTATTTCCCATAGCAAAGCCCTAACTAACCTAACACCCTCATTGTAAATATTTCTATCAGGTTCACTTGCGCATTTTATATTCTTTATATTCTTTCTTTTTATTATCAGTTTCTTCCCTCTCTTCTCTAGTCTGTCGATCCCGTTCCCCATCCCTACACAAAGTAGCATGCCAGCGGTATACAGACGCCGGCAAAAATCTCTGTTATTGTGATAAAGAGTCTCTCTCTCTCTCTCTCTCTCTCTCTCTCTCACACGTTTCAGATACTTCTATATTTGGGATTGATAAAAGCTAACTTCGCACGCGATTTGTTTCTAGTGGCTGGAGTGCCGGGTTATCGTCTTGGGAGACCGAGGTTCGAACCTGACATAAGACACGCGTCTCTTATTTGCTGAATGTGCGCTTCCTGTGTATTTAACAAGACAGCACCACGAAAACGTCCACATACGTCCCAAACGTTCCCAAAGGAAATTGCTAGCCATAAGAATTACACTGAAACCTCGGTGATACGATCACAGCTCGTACGAATTTCGGGGTGATACGAATTTTTCGTTGGTCCCGGCCAAGGCCCATTGGCCTGCAGTGTAATTGAGTACGTTCACCTTTAAAAGGCGCGAAAAAAACCACAACGGACAGGTAGGAAGGAGACAGGACGACGCGCTTCTAGCAACTGAAGCTTTAATCAAAAAGCGAAAGAAGATATACACACAGATTACAAAAAACAAGAAAAAAAGAAAAAAAGAACCAGACCACCGCAGAATGAATATGCGGTGGTCTTCAACCAACTCGCCCAACTGTCCCTGCTAATTGAGTACGGTTGTTGCGAACCGATTTCCACCCAGCGACGTTTGATAACGTACGCTACCGCCCAAGTACGAAAAGGTGCTGTGCGCGCTGTCGCGGAAGACGCGCCAAGCACGTGCGAGCGCGGGAACGCAAGCGTGGCCATGCGCGCCGCACCGCCAAATTGTCAGAATCACGGTGTAATAAAAACACTTTTCTTACGGTCAGAATAAACCTTCAGAGACGCGTCACGGCCTTCGAGATTGTGCGCGCGAATCTTTGAGGATCTTATGTGCCTCCGTGTGCCTTCACGTTTACATTACAGAGGACATTAGCGCCATGCTTTTTTTTCTAACGCGTCGACGCGGGCTGCTGTCGTTGTACTGTGTTTACACGTGCCTGCCTCGTGCATCAGACATCATATGAAAGGTGTACGAGGACCGAAAGAAGGTGAGGACGGTCCTGGCGAAGGAGTCAGGCCTCACAACGTCAACATACGCAACCGTTGAGGTCGCACTTGTGCGGGCACGGCCGTAAATCTCCCAAAAGACATCCCCAATACCTCCGCGATAGCAAAATCATAACACAGGACTGTGGTTCTGAAATTTTGTGGCCTTGATCCATCGCGTCAAAGCGCTGCTTTGGTTACTCCGGTGTCATGCAAAAAAGCATACAAAAATTTGGAAGGGGCTACTGCTGTCGCGGGTCATAACGCACCTGGTTCATTAATTAAGTACACACGTACGGGCCGTACATTTACGAGGGCTGGTATGATTGCCGACATCTAAAAACTTAACTGGCAATCATTCAGGGTTCTTTCTGAGGTTGCTGCGGTCCTGAAAAACAATGAAAATCTACGCCAACTTTCTTTTGTCGCATGCTATTTTTAGGAGCTTGCTCGCCAAGCTTCTTATGCTCGCACCTTGTCCTCACCTGCGTGACCGTCGGTGGCACACACCACGCTCGGCGCAGCTGCCCTCTCTCCGGTGATTTCAGGAATGCTCACAAGATGGCGCCGCCGCTCAAGGCGGCACACACCACGCTCGGCGCAAGCGCTAGTTAGGTGACTGCTCGAGGGCCGCTCTTTGCCGCTCCGCAGCATGAACGGCTGCAGCGCGACGGGCTCGCAACACAGCAGCAGCTCGGGAAGATCTCGCCTTGCCAATAGCCAGCCAACACATGATGTCACGTTACGCTCTCCGATGCGTATCGTACGACTGCAAACGTCCCACCACCATCAGGGGCACCTGTATCGATGTTGCCTTCTCGAACTTTCCATTGCGTCCCATCATCGATGATCCCTTGGCAACATACTTTGCTGATCATAAAGCAATCACCTTTAAAGGGAAACGAGTCCCCAAGCTCATCGAGGGACGCCCTTCTTGTACTCTGTAAAAGAACATCTCTTGTGTATATGTAATGTTTATAGTTCATCGAAATGTATATATACTTCATCAAAATGTATATAGTGCATCCTACACTAAATTAATAAACATTGTGGATGTAATGTATGTATAACAACGTTGTCACGTCTATATATGGTGGTAGAGGAATGTGCACGGAGCATTCGCGGGTTACCCGATCATCTCCGAGCAAGCTCCTCTAACATCATTCATTTCGTGGATATGGCGATGAATTCTTTTTCATGCTTTCTGGTGATACGAATTTCGTATGATACGAATATTTTTGGTGGTCCTGTGAGATTCGTATCACCGAGGTTTCCCTGTATACAGCTTGAAATCACATCTGGCAATTCGTGTGCTACGAAGCTTTAAGAAGGCGTTTAATTCGATGCTATGCATCTTAACGGTATGCACACATAGAATTAGTTGTCTTTGTTTTTATATTGCCGAACGTGTCACCCTATGAAATGTCTGCACTTAGGCTGCACAAAGGGCTCAGCTTTAACAATGCATAGTATTAATGCTCACGCGTACCATATCGTTTACAGTCCATTCTCAAATACAAAGTATCGAAGCAGGTGGATGTTAAGTGCGAGACGCCTAAAGAGCGACAGCATGACGCTTTACATTAGCACAATAAATCGACTTTGTAATGAACATACTTTGAAAGTGAGCAGCGCTAAAGGGGCAAGGGCAGATCGTATATGTTTATAAGCATCGCATTTCTTTAATAATTAAGAAAACAATAATTAGAAGCAACAGCAGCAACAGTAGTAGTAGTAGTAGTAGTAGTAGTAGTAGTAGTAGTAGTAGTAGTAGTAGTAGTAGTAGTAGTAGTAGCTGTAGTAGTTGAGTGCATTGTAGCAAACCATCGTCTTCAACGATGCGTTCCCCCGCCCGGTCATAGATTTGCACTCGCGATCACTTGCTGGTTCGCATACCCCCTCGGATCGACGGCTCAAGTTCGGTACAGACCGGCGCGGTGCGGAACGACATCTGCTCATGTGTTCTTTAACGTTTTCCTCCTATGAAACCGTCCAGCCGGCGGAGCGCGTCTGAGCACGATCTGGAAACGAAGAGACCTGACAGTTTAATTAAGCTGAAGTTTGCGTCGACCCACGAAGGCGCATCGCGTTTTCTCTGTCGCTTAAAAGGACGTGGGGCTAGGCAGCCGCTGTTCCTTCATTTTAATTCGGAAAGCGCGGCGGGGTACAACACCCAGTCGGCCGAGCACGCGAAAGCAAGTAGCGACTGTTCGGGCGTAAGCGTCGTTTCGCTCGGCTTAGTGCGCAGAAGCCGAAGGAGCTCTGTGCGAACGCGGCAAACAGACTCGGCGCTCACGGTCATGTAGTGCGGGCTCTTTGGTCCGCCTAGTTGCATCTTTCCCCTATCCGTTCTCCCACGCTATTACGGGGCGTTAAGCAGGTTACTGAGCTATCACGATCGCTTCGTCGTCGATGTTAATGAAACAGCGGAGATGTAGCGAAGTACATACACGCAGTGGCGTAGCCAGGGGGTGGCACACCGGGCTCGTGCCCCCCCCCCCCCACCCCCACCCCCGAATTTCTTTTCCACCGTTGGATACAGAGCACAAAATGACACTCGACCACACTTAGTTGTTCGCATCCCAAGTTGGATCGAGGGCGTGCCCCTCGCGAAAAAATGTTCTGCATGCGCCACTGCACACACGCACTACGCTAAAAGATGTTTCCGCGCGAAGGTTCTGCTGCGGATGACGTGCACTTTACTGACATCGAACATCGAATCCGCGGAAATTACAGCCACACACAGAACAGAAATCTGCGTCTGACCGGCGTCACGAATTTACGCTGCTATTAGGGCGAAAACCTCATATGCCTCATCAAACGGAAAACTGAATGTCGGCAACGTCGGTGTGAACAGGAAGTGAGGAAAAAAAAATCACCATCGTGTGACGTTATCAAGACGTTACAGGATGATGTCACAGATCACCAGAATTTGTGACATCATCATGACGTGCGCGAAACGCCAAACGCATGCGGCAAGCTAGACAAGACGACGCAGGTCGCGGCAAAATGATGCATGCTGCTCAAATGAAAAACTTTAAAGGAGCATTCGCTAAATTCAAGAGGGACTTTCTGGGCATACATTTCATACTTAGTTGCAGGATGTGCGGTCGGCTATGGTTCAAAACTATGTGTCACCTGTGTGTTGTGGGCTAAACAGCTTCGCTGGTCGTCGCTATCACAGAGTACAATGACTCATCATTTTTTTATTTCTCTTAGCTCCCACCAGTAAACTACAAATGAGAGGAACGTTTTGGGCAAGCCAGAAGTTTCTTTAGGAGAAGCAGACTTCTCGTGCCACCAGTCCACCACCATCAGCTATTTCTCGTACTCGAAGCGACGGAAATGATCACGGAGGCACGATGACGTGTCGCGCCGGATCCCGCGTATCATCCATCGAGTCTGCACCGCCTCGACGTATTCGCGTTAGCCAGGCGTGTGAAGCCCAGGGAAAAAGACGGCACGTTTGAATGGACTGGACGTTGTCCCTGGGACGATGCAAGGGCACGCCTCACGCCCAGTAGGACGAGCGGAACATGAGGTACCACCCTCACCCCGTCCCCCGTTCTCTGATCTCTCATTTATTTCTTTTACTTCCTCATTTGTGCGTTTCTGCGTGCGTAGATGCAGTGGTGGTGACGGCAAGAAGCTCGGAACGACCTTGTAGGGTACTCGTAAGAAAAGGGAAAGGAAAGAGAGAGAGAGAACAAGGGTGCCTTCTCAGCTGTCTGATTGAATGTGCAGGGAGATGGGCTCTACGAGGGCGTTACTACCAAACCCCGTAATTTACGGCTGCCAAGGTCGCAAAAGAGTTGCGTGACATCACCGTGGCTGTCGTTTTGTGCTGGACGTGTCAGCGCTTCGCGTTCCTATCTCGCCGGTGGAGTATAGCCTTGCACTTATTTCATTACGACGGGTAGGGCGGTGTCGATAAATGACACACAGCGTCAACCAGATGACGCATCCGGCTTGGCAAGGGATATCTTTTTCCTGCAACATCTCGTTCACTACTGTCAGATACGATGCTGTTGCGTTAACGTTAGGTCTGTATACTTGAGTGCTTTCCCACGTGTTCATACTGAGAAAGTAGCCCGTGCCTGAAGATACGTACTCAAAGGCCTAAGTTGCTTTATAACAGGCCAGACAGCAGAAGCGGGCACCCATAAAATGGCAAGAGGCCAAAGAAAGCTTTACATTAAAAATTCCGGCAGATCCCAGGCATTGTGGCAATCGATTTCATGCAAAGTAGACGGCGAATAGCAGCCTATGCCGGATGCTTCGTGTCAAAGAAAGACTTCCGTGACTTGGTGTCTAGTAAATTTGGAAGTGTGCAAAGCACACTGACAACAAGCTCTTTTATTGCTTTGTCGAGAACAGCCGAAGTGGTGTCTCTCGCAGTTATCACAATGGAAGTTTCGGAAATTGACCTATTCAGATTGACAAATGCGTTTCGCGTTCTCGCATAAAGCGCGCAGCTACAGTGGAGTAAATTATGCAAACTTTCCTGCGACTACAGCCATGACGCCCACGCTTCTCGGGCTTAGTAATTCCGCAGAGAGCCTAAATATCAACGCTTTACGGATGGATGAATGGGCGTTGAGGTCTTTATTCATCGCAGTGTAAAACAAGAGACAATGCTCGTTCTCTGCTCCGCACTCCATTTATATAATCTATGACGGCACGTCAGTTTCAAGTTCCTATTTCGTTTTGCCTTCCTTTGTTGAATTACGCCTTTTATCTGGCCTTCATTCGATGCTTTTTTAACGACGAGCTGATCATTCTCGTGGCTGACTTTCTCTGTCTCACTCCGCCTTTGTGATGCAGTCCCCCGTGTGGGTGACCTCTACACTCTAAGAAAAAAAAGAGCATGCGTGACTCCTTTCGGAGAGTCCTGATTTGCCAGGTATGTGAATCTCTTTAAAGAGACGCGTTAACTTTCTTGTGGGTCACACGACCCTCCGAAGAGAGTACAGCGATCTCCAAAGAGAGTTGACGTGCCTCTTTAAAGGGGTCGTGAAGCACCCCTTGGGCTTGTTGAAAAAACACAACCTGCGGAAAGATGACACGGCTATGAACTGCTCTGCAAAATATTACGGTCGTGCGCGCCGCGTAAAGGCCACAAGCGGAGCGCGAAGTTGCCGTTTCCTCAGGCGCCCTCTTTTCAAACAGAGGCCAGTTCTCACTCTCGTCGGTGGGCGGGGCGTCTGTCCGTTGACGTCGCGGATCTGCCTGTTTACGTCGCAAGAGACATAGCATGCTTAATGGCCGATAGCCGACGTAAATCGAGAGCGGCGTTCGGATCAGATGCGCTTCTTGCCACGGGGTGCCGCCACTTGGCGGCGCCGCACTCCTCAGTACACGGTAGCCGCACTCGCGCATGCGAATCACAGCGGGAGAGCGATCGCGTTTCATGACGCGCGCTGGCGTAACTTCTTTCGCCCGTGCCATCCCTCCCTGTGTAGCTTCCAGTGCGCTCGTCAGGACGAGAAAAGAGAGAAAGCGCTGAGAGCGTGCGCCAAACCACCGTAACTCCGCTCGTTCTTGACGGATTCGAGAAATTTTTGCGGCAATCGATTCGGGAGGAAGTAAACTCCGATACTGAGGCCATTAGATCATAACTTGAAAAAGGGGTTCATGACCCCTTTAAACAGAGTCATATACGTGGCAAGTCAGGACTCTTCGAAAGGAGTCAACGAACTCTTTTTTTTTAGAGTGTAGGCGAAGCGGCACCAACAGTAATCCCTCTTTATCTATCTATCTATCTATCTATCTATCTATCTATCTATCTATCTATCTATCTATCTATCTATCTATCTATCTATCTATCTATCTATCTATCTATCTATCTATCTATCTATCTATCTATCTATCTATCTATCTATCTATCTATCTATCTATCTATCTATCTATCTATCTATCTAATCTGTAATTATCCCCCTCTTTCTGCTGTCATGTGTGTCACTGATAAATTTGTAAAAGCAAGAGGTGTGGGGTCAATTTTTTTCCAACCTGCGGGCCACCACGGCCTAATATTTGTTTTACTTTGTTTATTTGCATAAAGTGCTGCAAAATGTATCCGTATTTTACCTGAAATCTCATTGGCGAAACTGGTCTTAAATCTAGCCACAGTTGTTGTATAGAGTGCTTTTCCTTAAATCACATCTAAACGAGAGGAACACTTTGTATTCCACGTTTCCGTTACTTTTCCTCACAACGCACGGCGCGCGTTAAGCCAGAGTCAGCGTTAGCACTCTTATACCGTGCACATTTGTCTCGTGGCAGTTCAAGCAAATGGCGGCATAACTATAGGCCTAGGGTATGCAATTTCGCGCTATGCATTTTCCCGTGCTTTGCAACCGTAAACGCCTCTCGCTTCGAATTCCCGCGAGAACACGAGACCTCGCTTTTCAAAACGAATTCCAAGACCCAGCAATATTTCGCTTACACTTCCTAAATCATCCCAGCTCGAGCCGACAGCGAGCACCAATTCACTTGGCACTAAAATAACGAGGTCAGCGCGAAGCGAGAAATAAGAAAAAAAAGAAGCTCCACCGGAATTGAGGAGGAGGAGGTAAAAGAAAAACGTATCCCAACGTATTGCGTGCAGCATAAATCAAGATCAAATGCCTCGCGTTGCGAACACGGTTTTTTAGTGTACTCTGGAAACAAATGAATCAAGCAAAAAAAAAGAAGAAGAAATGGTACAGTCGCGCACGTCGTTTCCTCTCTTTCCTTTCTTTCTTTTTTACTCTTTTCGCTCTGGGAATGCAACAGGAGAACAGAAATGAGTTGGAGAAATAGTCGACTCCTGGAATAAACGGCCAGAAACCCGAGCGTTGTTAGAATGACGTCTTTGTCTCCGAGTGTTTTACCGGTGTTGAGTTTCGATGTATGTCTCGGCTGCCGCAAGTCGAGGACGCGCCATCTAGGCCGAAATCAAAAAAAGTTAGGTCCAAAGTAAAAAAAAAAAAGAACGATAAAGCAAATATAAAAAAGTCGCACTTTGCGAGCTAAAAGTTAAGTCATTTGAATCTGAAACAAAAAAGGCCGTAATATGTTCTGTTTATTTTTTCTCATTTTCTTTTGTTGATATTCTTCATTCTCCGATTCTCTCGGCACTAATGTATTCCTGTCGACCCTTGCATCTCATTTCTTTTCTGTGTCGTAGGTCAGTGTCCTGAAAGCCGATTCTGAAAGTGAAATTCTCTTTCCGTATCTGCAACAGTGAATTTGAATATGCACGCATTTGCGAGCAACTTATATGGATCATAAAGGGGTCGAACTTAGGCCAACCATAACGCAAGTTCTGTGTGTTTATCGCCTGTGAGCGCACGATGGATTGCCACGGAAAGATGTTTGGTGAAGCTGCACTTGTGTTGGTGAAAAGTGTTGTGTATTACTAAAGCATGTCTACCTAGATCAACACAATCACTCTTGCTTTTCAGGTTTATTTTCCTGTACATGCCCAACGCGCAGCATGCTGCGGAGTCTCGCGATTATATTCGTTATACGTAAGACAAAATAAAATTGAGAATCACAACTGTGCGCGGCATATCTCACCTAAATAAACACTCATTTTCGTTACGCGCTTTCGGAGGCATTTGTAATTGAGGTACGCGTAAGCGCCAGTATCTTTAAAGCACTATATGCAAAGCGCGCATCCAAACTCGTAAGTATCAAAGCTGGACGACCAAGTATTTCCTTCCCTGGCGCCAACAATGCCATCCATGCGGGTGAATGAAAGCTACTGATAATAAAGTTTGCCAGATGGTCGCAGCGTTTAAGGTCAGCTGCTGCCACTCAAAACCCTTGTGCTTTTTGTGAGGGCGAGCTAGCAGGCGCGGTATGTTACTGGAACCGTAAAAATATACGTTATGTTAATCGTAATCAGGCAGGTTGATGGGCACCTTTTACATGAGGTCATAATATCTGCACTACAACATGGAGTGCAAAGCGCTGGTACACGACACGACAAAATTCCGCGTCCCGTATAAGTGCAATCGAATAATTGTGTTTTCAATGACAATTGGTGCATATTCGATACAAAACTAGCCACTTCGCCATTTTCGAAGCGTTACTAAAGCAAGTTCCAGCGATTTGGCTTCTTCTGGAAGGGTATCTTGTGCCCCACGACTTTCGCGAAGATGGCGCGCGTCAGTGGGTAGGGGCCCTCCCCGCAAGCTCCCGCGAAGTCGTCCCAGAATGGGTCCCAGATGCCGAAACACTTGGCGGGGCCGGTGACGTACCCTAACGCCTTAAGAAGTTCGTACAATGAGCTCCGGTTCTGGTACACCACCCACTGGTTGCCGCGCGTCGAGACGATGCCATAGTTGACACGGCGCGTGGTATCCCACTTTTGGGAACAGACCTCGTCGTACGAAAGGGAACCCGGAGTCTCGGTGCTCGGGCCTGGTTCCCCTGGGCCCACGGTAGGGGCATTGATCTCGGTCTGGTCAGCCCGTTCCAGCGTAAACGAGACGGCGTTCACCGTAAACATGTAACACAGCTGGAAGCGACCGTCGCTCGTCTTGTCTCCGCCAGCGCCGCTGCTTCGAAGCGTGCTCATAAAGACGCCGGCGTACATGCGCACAGTGCCGTCCCTGAAAGGGACGAAGGTCGAGTCGTACGAGGGTCCCTGGGTGTCGATGGGATCGATTATGATGGTGTAGTCGTCCAGTGACTTGGACAACTCGGACACGTTGAAGCGTTCGCGAAGCATCTCGTCCAGCGGTACCACGATGCCCACAGTCAGGCTCATGCCATGAAGCGCCTGTCGCAGGTAACGCATGGTGTCCACGAGCTTCGCCTTCTGCTCCATGAAAGGGTATCTCCAGTACAGGACCAAGCCGTCGTACTGCGCACGGCGCATCCATGTCACCGCGTTCTGGGCAAACTGCTGCCGCATTCCGACGCTGGCAACAATCTTGGCGAATGCCGTGCGGTCCTTATCGTCGCTGCCGATGCCGATGTACACGCGCAGGTAGGGGTTTTTAATTTTCATGGCTGCGAAAGACGCGAAGAAACCCTGCGTTACATCGATGTCGACGTGGCGCGAGATCACTTCCAAGTCGTCCGAGACGCCAGCGCAGCAGTAGACGACGTGCGTGCAGAGGTGGTAAGGGAAATTCCAGGGCTTGTAGTGAATGCCGTTGCGCCTTCGACCCGCTCCTGTGGCGTGGAACATGCAAATCGCCTTGCTTTCGCCCTGGTAGTCGCGAGGAAGCAGCAGCGGGTAATCGCGAAGAAGCTGGGGCGGAGGCGGCGCTGTTGGCTTGCTTCCTCCAAAGAACGATCTATCGCCGTCCGTCTGACTGCTTCTGGTGGTGTTCCAGTGAGCGTGGGGACGACGTGAGGAAGAGTCGTGTGGCCTCGAGCCCGATCGAGGATTCACCTTCCAGGGAACAGTCGGCCTGGTCGCCCCGGTGCTCTCTGCGCGCTCAGCATAAGTGTGCGTCCGATGCTGCCGAGAGTCGGCTCCTTCGTAGTCGTGAAATCTAGCCAGGAAGGAGTCATGATAGGATTTGACGTGCATGAGGTATACCTGGACTACTACGGCTGCGACGAACATCGCGGCAAGAAAGACGACGACGCAGAAAAGAGTGCCGGAGCCAGGCAGGTCAACTGGCGCAGCGCTTACAAGGACGGGGACGGGACCGTTGGGAGCGGCTACCAGTGGTGCACCATCCAGAACTGCCGCACGTTGATGGGGCGACGGTGCACAAACTTCGTGCACGCACGGGTCGCTGTACGTCTCCGAGCTGCAAGTCTGAAAAGGACCGGCGTTCGAACACTGCGACGCTGGTTGACGGCAACAGGGAAACTCGTTGCGGACGTCATAATTGCAGGGCTGCTCGCAGCACTCGTGCGCGTTGCCGTGTGCATCGTGGTGAAGCCGAGTCCTGGTTGGAGGAGTGGGCTTATGCTGCCTCGCCTTTCCTCGATCCCTGGTCGATGGGTTCGGCTGCGGTCTTCTATGTCGTGACCTGCTGCACTGTGATGAGCTGTGCATCGTGTTCTTCTGCAGCAAAGAGACCAGCAAGCGGCGGCCGTGGCACGTTGAGCGTGACAATCGGCACGCGCATAACGTGGTAACCATCTTCTTCTTCTTCCTTGAGTGCCACTGGAGCATGGCAATCTCCCAGCGTGGGTGTGTATCATGGATACAGGGCTCGACTCTACTGTACACTACTCTACGGAATAATTTATTTGCGTTGTTTATACTGATCAGCAAACATGACGAGTACACATAGTGGTAGGAAATGCATCATCGAACGCTATGATATACGCGCAGTAATATACTTAAGGAAATAAATCGCATGTATAGTATCAAGCATAACTCGAATGCTCCGCAGCGTGGCCTGAACTGGTTTGACTGATGCCAGCCGCGAAGCAATGGGCGCTGTTGCCGAGATAATGCCTCGGTATGCTTGGATAGTATGTCGGGCCCCGCCACGGTGGTCTAGTGGTTATGGCGCTCGACTGCTGACCCGAAGGTCGCGGGATCGAATCCCGGCCGCGGCGGCTGCATTTTCGATGGATGTGAAAATGTTTGAGGCCCGTGTACTTAGATTTAGGTGCACGTTAAAGAGCCCCAGGTGGTCGAAATTTCCGGAGCCCTCCACTACGGCGTCTCTCATAATCATATCGTGGTTTTGGGACGTTAAACCCCAGATATTATTATTATAGTGTGTCGGCATGTGTCGGTAACATCTCGGCAATAGGACCCAAAGCAACTCGGCGCTGTCGTCAATCAAACCGTTTTAGAACAGGCTGCAAAGCGTTCGCGTCAAGCTTACTGACGATTGTACATACATTGCATAGAATAAACATGTGGACGGTGGACACGCTTTCTGAATGTTCGCAATGTATGGCTTTCGCCAGAAGCCATGAATACAAAACTTTAAAGAATCTATTTTGTCCTCTTCAGTAATATGCGTGTCTGCAGCTACAATAACTTCCGTTAAAAACGAGGTGTCATATTAAGTATTGGCAGAAGTTATTAGCCTCTTGGTGATTATTTAAAACCACCACGCTTATTTCGACTCAAGTGAGAACATGTCATCGTTTCTTATGTAGTTCCGTTAAATATTTATATCAGTTCCGTAACTAGTGCAGTGGTTACGATGTTTGTATCAAAGTGTTAACATCCTCGGTTGCACATCCCCGGTTGCAATACAAATAGCACCGAAAGTTCTGTTGTCTGTGCCGCATGCTTTCGTTGTGTAGAGCAAAAATGTACGCTGCACGGTGCGCGCCAGAGCGGTGCAACATGGGCACAATGGCCAGAGTGCTAGAACGCCGCACCTAATGAAGAAAGCGGTAATTAGTCCCAAATCTACACAGTGACAGTTTATCTCTTGCTCGGAAAACGAATGGAGCCCAGTTACGAAAGCAATTACTTAGCCCTGGCAGCAAATGCAGGAAACAAAAACATCATCCGAACGTTTAGAATAGCAGCATAGACACAAGAAAAGCTTGAAAAAAACACGCCTGACAAATGAATGCATCATTTCGGCGTTTTTTTCTTCTTTTGGCGAAGGTTGAGGGACGAGCTTGTGCCCATACGGACGTTGTGTATCTCTGCTGTTGTATATCTGGCTCTCTGGCAAGATGGAATGCGCTGGAGATTTGTGGCTCTGGAAGTTCGCCGCCTGCGTTCGAGGAATGTTGCCGTACACAGGAAACAAAAAAGAGCGCTGAAAAACTTCCCTCGTTAACATCTTTTGCGTCTTACTAGTTTTCTTAGCTATACTAACAACGCTTCCTGTTCGACTACTTTTCCGGGTGGGTGTAATGAAGAACCAGTTATGTTGACCAAGCTTCTGGCATAACCACAAGGCGTAACAACAACGTGCTCGTCTGCGCTAAACTTCCTAATGATGCTGATCTAGCCCAGGCATCGAAATCGATTGCATTGTTGTTCCCAGATAGTGACAACCCCAGTACAACATTTAGTGTCTGCTACTTCAGAAGTGAAATACGTTTCTTGTAAATCATTTTGCGGAATTTAAGAAATTTTGGTGTGTCATACGTTCTTGCATTTGAAAGGTTAAACGAAAGTCATTTACTGGCTCCTTCTCTCGTCCTGAAAATGAGAAATCAAGTTGCATATCGCCTTTTGGGTTTATTGCGTATATACGCTTCTTCGGTTGTTACTCTTTATCGTAATGCCGAATATACATTGATTCAACAATGACACCGCACAGGCAACAAATCTTCAGTGGCTGCTGCTGTATCCGTAGTTCAATTCTGTTTAATTGTTATAGAAATAGAGAAATGCATGATAAACAGAGAACGTGAGACCAGTTCTCGGTTTAAGGGAGGTATTATCTGCGATGACTGACCGCAGTGATTACTTAAAACAGCTCTGCGCGAAAGTGGACACAGCGACGCAGGTGAGACGACGACAAGCGCAGCACCTGTGTCGCTGTGGTTAATTCCGCGCTGAACAGTTTTAAGTATGAAATGCCACTATGGCCCGCTCCCACGTGCTTGCGCCGTGATTAATTGCCGGACGAATTCTGCTTAAGTGTGTCAAGCTGGGCCAGTTTGCAATGGTTCATTGCGGAACACCGCAAAAAAAAAAGAAGTGTTTTGTCCTTTTTGCGCCGACCCGCGATGAATATTGCTGCATCAGAGTTATGCGTAACTCAGCGCGATATTTCCAACGTCTTATTCACAACGGGACTTCGTTGAGGGAGCAGCGTCAATCAACACAGTCAGAGTTGCTATTTTAGCAGCAGTGACCGGGCTTTCCTCGCCAGCTAGACCACTGTTCGTCACAGATCTCTACGTGTAGAGCTGTGCGAGTGTTGCAACGACAGCAGCAGTAGCAGTACAGTGGGGAGCAGCGACCGGACTATAGCAGTGTGTCCCCCACCCTTGGCGGCCGACGGGCACAATGATCCGCTAATTCCTCCCTCCATTATGGTCGACGCTGTGACCGCCCATGGAGCCGGGCGCGAGAAAGCGACATGGCTTGGCACTCAAGTCCCGTCTGCCGCGTTGAGATATCACCTGTCTCAGAGACCGAAGCGAGCTCTACCAAGCTTGTAGAGAGAACGGGAAAAAAACACGAAAACGTACTACTCTAGGCCGAACTTCTCTAGAGAGCCTCGCAGAAGAACTTGACGCCTCCTCTGAGGACGTCGCGTGCAGCGTTAACCTACTTCTTAGCATCCAGGCAACTGGAAATGAGCAGTAAGAAAAACTAATGGCACGTTAGTTCTCAGTCTCAATGACAGCTGCATCTTTATTCTATTTTTTTTTATCCTAGCGAAAGTGAGTAACGGAAAGAAATTCTAGACGGGAAAGCTGGGAGTTGGAATCCCGACGGCTTCTAAATTACTCGAACGCGCTTGCAACAGATATTCTGAGTCTGTAATGCAGTACGATCCTGCTCACCTAACTGGGATCATCAGCGCATCTACGGCCGCCAACTAAAAGGCTGCTACTAAAACACTGCTAAAAAGCTATGTTTTTCTTAACTACGCACGCTTGCTTGAAAACGGCGTGTAGTTCGTTCAACATTGTCACCGTCAGCAATAAGTACGCAAGGATAGTGGCCACCATCAGCCGACCAGCTGCATGCCTAATGCAAGCGTTCACAAGCACTGGCCGATGCGAGTCGATCCGGTCTTTTTCGTTCCTTGATATCTTCCGTGCTACAGCATTCGCAAGTTGCATGCAGTGAAGCATGCCTAAGAATTACCCTTCACTTTGTCCTGGCATTCCACAGACGCAACTTTTCTTGTTGTTGTTGCGGGAAAAAAAAAGAACACATATAGGAAAGAAATACAGTTCTACAGTGCATGAAACTAGTGAAGTGAAGCAATCGTCTTGTACTGACTTTCAAATATTAATAAGATGGAAGGCGAGCTGGTTGGTTTGCCTGCACAGTGAAACATTTGCGCACACCACACGAAAACACAACGAAAAAAAAAAACCATGACAGTCCTTGTGTACTTTTTTCGTTGTGTCTTCTTGGGGTGTGCTCAAATTTTCCACTTTTATGTTTAGTCAAATAGCTTTCCTAGCTATTAGAACGTCGACTACAGGCTGCTGTTCCAGGTACTTTCTTCATCCCGGCAACGCACAGTAAGCAATTGTCCAGCTACCGAAGGAGTATTCTTGTCATTTTTTTTTATTGCTGACAAGGCTCTCTTTAAATGCTGACAAATGCTGACAAGACACATCTATAGGTTGTCTTAATATAAACTTCGGCTACTTCCGATTTTACGAGACCTTACATCATTAGTCTAAGCAACAGTCATATATTCGGTGGTGTTCTCGCTTCTAGCGTGGCCTTCATCTTCCGAAGTTCTAATGAAGGAGTCATGGTTACTTTTCATGAGTCGCGCTGCCTCCTCCTAAGCCTTTTCTAAACTGCAAGAGAGACATCTCTTAAGTCGGCTCAGACATTGCATACAAAATTAACTATTCATCGTGTACATGCACCGCATAACGACTCTATCACCTCTCATACCGCGCATTTAGAATTCATGTGCATAGAGAACATTTTTCATGATACATTCACATGAATGCTTCCCCATGACATCACCCGATCAAAAATGACGCCACTTCACGAAAATATTTGACGACATAATTTATTATACTCGCGCGGAGATTAGAACATAGCAGTGTATTGTTATTTCTATCCATAACTCTATAACTGCATTGAGTGTCTGAATGACGATTTGGCTGTGGTTTCCTTGAAGCCAGTTTGTGTCCTACCAATTCCAAAAAATCACGAGAATCGGTTATTCCCACGAGACGGATGATAAACGTGAAATAATGAGATGGCAAATGAAAAGAAAATGTGAAAAAGAAAATGTGATATACTGTCTATGTGCTCATGACATGCTGTCTGTGTCTGACCGCAGCACATAGGCAGTGTGATCTTCTTAGTTTTGTTTACGGCTGTGAAAATGGCTCGATCTCGCACGTTTTATGCCCATATAGAGGTTCGTGCAAAATTTTAGACATTGCTTCTTTCTCCATCTTCTCCTATTTCTTTTTCTTCATCTCGTTTTCGTCGCTGTTGTTGTTCAAGAGCAACGTTCACAAATGCCACCTTGTTTTGGTCGTCCGTTAATGTAAATGATATTAACAGCAGTAAAGATTTTCTCTTTAGTAAATCTGTTCGAAAAAAAGAGAAGCAGGAACAAAGTCACGTCGACTCTAGCAAAACTGGCCTTGTGAGCGCCTAATGTTACTGAACATTAAGCCTTGGTACGTGTACATACACAGGCACACTGCCACTATTTACTTGAAATCGGCGCACGTCAGTTCATGTTGAATTATTAATTGATCGCGCATAGGAGACATGCGGGCACTATTACTTAAGCGCGCATAGACGCCGATGGGTGTATGAGTTAGCAGCACTCGAACAACTTCGGGCTCTTGTACCACAAAAAAAAAAAAAAAGTCTGAAACGAATGCGTGCTCATAAGAGCTCTATACGGTTCAGGGTGTGATCAGCGTCACCGTTAAAGCGTACAGCGCGTACAGCACGTAAGGTAATCTCGAATGCCACTGACGGCATGCAAGAACGCGCTGCGTGTGCTCGGTAGGCGATGCGCGTGGCCTCGCGGTCGCATCTGCGGTGATCGCAGCCGGCAAGCGACGAAGAGGCGGCGAAGCGCGCGCATGGCTGCGGCACCGACGGCAAATGACGCGACACAAATCTGGCCTGACAGCGCAATTTCCGAAACGCCCATCACGCTTAGCGGCACAACAAACATATTCTCCCTCTCTCTCTCACTCTCTATCGTTCTTTCTCTTTGAGTTCTTGTGCTTTTATTATGTCTGAAACTCGTGGTCGCTGCCATGCAGGGCATGTATTTGATGGTGACGCCATTGCGAAAGTCGTTTACGCAAAATAAAGAAAAAGAAAACAGTAACGCGGCGAGTTTGAGAAAGTGCAGTCGCTTGATGGTTGACAGTTTCACCGGCACGTTTTACAGCGTACTTTTCTTAAACACAGAATCCATACAGTTTAATAAGGTGAACTTGTTGGCTAGTTGGTAAAGCATGGTGAAACGGGAAACAGCGCAGTAAAAAACGACGACGAAGAAGGAACGCACACCACACCACACGAAGCGCTCTTCGTCGTCGTTTTTTACTGCACTGTTTCCCGCTTCACCATACAGTTTCTTATACACTCCAAGAAAAAAAATCGAGTGTTTGGGGAATATTTCTGCCACACGACTATAATCGTCATCCACCGCGCGTACTTTCCTCGCGTTATCACCGCGGTCCCACCCCTTCCCGGTCACGAACGGCGCGCGCGTTATCAGCGTGGCATACCCCCATATTCTCAAACAAGTTTCGACTAGAAGGTCGTCCTTCATTTGAACGAGTTGAGCACAGCGCCGCTGCTCAACTGAAAATGACGCCGCGCTTCTCAAGAATCGCTGCAGATTATCGCTGATATGCAGTGACCGGTTCTGCCTAGAGACGGCGCTCCAATCGACTTTCTCGTGTCAAGGTGGAGCGCTGAGGGAAGGGACGTTCTAGAATACGGGGGATAGCATTCTTGATAGGCAAGTGACGAGAGCCGGGTTTTCAAGAAAGGAAACGCGAGCAAGCCGGATGACGATTATTGTTGTGTGGCAGAAATACTCCTCAAATACTCGATATTTTTTTTCTTAGAGTGTAGTGTCATTGCAGTTTTACTACTTGTAACAGATCATTCACTCATTCATACTAGTTTGTTCCCTTTCATAAAGCCGGCCTCCGATATACTGACTCACACATACATATTTACTTTCTATTCGGTCGTCATATACCCTTTTCAAAACACCCTCCTAAACTGAGTTTTGTACACGCACCGCACGTGTACGCATGGTTAAACTCTCTTTGCAAAAGTGCGTTCGCATACGGCAGTGTGTGTAGAGCCTACTCTTACATGGCGCCAAGCTTTCCGCTCATTCAATTACGTGCCGTAAATCCTCACTTGAATGAGCGCTATGAAAGGTCAGGCGGGGGCGCTGTTATTTCTGAGCAGCGCATTGAGCACTGAAGCCACTGTTGCAAGAAGTAAGCGCCGGCATTCATATAAAATGTACATCTTTCCCTGCCTCGCCTAGCTGTTCGTCGTCGTATTCTTTGCCGTCTGATGAACGTCTCAATGAGGCCCAAGTACTCTGCCCTGTGTAATTTTAAGACAGCGCAAAAGCGACAACAGTTTCCGGGCACAATGTCTCGTTGAAAGTAATGGCCAGAGGGGCCTCCAAGGTGGAGCTCATCCCGCAGTAACTAAGCAGTCTTTGTTTCAGTAAAGGAGTTGTTTCTTGCTCTCTCTCTCTCTCTCTCTCCCGAATGAAAACGGCTGTTTCGTGTAAGGACTTCAGCTGAGAACTTGTTTTCTCTCAACTAAGAGATGTATAGATCAGCAGGTAAAGCTTGTCTCAATACCAAGGCTCCCAACTTTCCCAAACATCCCCAGTACCGCGGGCTAACACACACGTAGGGCAATGCAAACAAAGAAGGCGCGCACCTCGGGTTCAACGGAACACGCCGCGAACGGGTTAGCCCCTGGTAAGCAGGAGTCGTACGTGCCGACCGTCGGTCTGAACATTCGAAACGACCTCTCTCTGTCTCTTGTTTTCGTGCCTCGAGAGCTCGATCCCAAGGGGACCGCGTCGCGCGCGCGCGCCAGACACAATGGAATTAGCGTCTGCACAATTAGCTCGGCAGCGCCTAGCGAGCTTGTTTCGTCGACGCAAACCGCCACGTACTGGCTTGCACGGAAACGGGTGTACGCGATTTTGTGGAATTTGAAAAAGGCCAGCGCCGCTTACGTTCGCGTTCCGCGTGGGAAGCTTGTACGTGCACTCATGTTCTTGATGTTCGGGCATCTATTAGCGCAGAGCTATCCACCGAGAGAAAACGTTGCGCGCGTTGTGAACTCTACCAGAAGACCGGCGGTGTCTTGCACAAGTAGGAACGCAACATTAGCTCCGTTAACCAGTGGCTTCTTTGCTTGTGCTAATCCCCTTTGGACGAGAAAAAAAAGAAGCTTTGCAATGCATGCACACATGAAAGTGAAGCAACGGCGTGCTGCTCGGAACGGCCTGCCTTTGGACCCTGCCTTTCCGTTGATAAGGGTGACAAGTAAACCGTTCTTGAAATGCAACATCTGGAGTCCTCTACTGCCGCTATCGTCAAAAACCTGCATTTTCATAACATTGCACGTTAAAGAATGACCGGACAGGACCACCTAAGTAAATAGAAGGCTGACTTGGCCCCCCTTAGATGATCAAAGCGGGGCGCCCCCCTCCCTATCCAACGTTACTAGATTAGATTCCCCGCCCCCCACCCCCACACCACCCGTTCTGCGTACGCCTACGTCCAGGACAGTTCATCAGTTGACTGAGCGAGTTAATAACGAGGTGCCTATTTCAAGGAGCCGAAGGCATTCAACGCACATACGATACAAAAAGCATTTCATGCTTCTATCGATAGTCATGATTAGGGAAAGATTCTGGCCAATTCGCGCTGTCTTGGAGATCTTGATGTAATAGCCACAAGCCTTCCGAAGCCACGCGCTACCACAGCGCTGCTTTCCAGGCGTCTTTGATATTGGCCGCCTGTAATATTGTAGACATGCACTACTTGTCAAGCTTTCGATCTGCTAACTGCGGCGGTAGCCACATCCATATGAAGCATCAATTACAAGCTTCCCTACAGCCACTTCTACCAACCTAAAGTTCCAGGACGGATTAATTTCGCACGTTGGCTCCTATGCCGCAAGACAAACACGTAGCCCACTTGCCATACTATAAGGAGTGAATTTCGAAACGCACTCATAAGATCCACAAGTCGGAGGCTGCACGCAACACCGGTGCAATAAGCACTCCCGTCCTGCAGAATTTTCGAGCACGTCGGCAAGAGAGAGACGCGAACTGCTAGCGAAATTAGCCGAGCGCTGAAACGCAAACGCTTTCGTGAAAGACGAGCAATGACACGCTCGTTCCATGCTCGAGAGGCCGCGGCTCTCTACTCTCGGCTCGCTCGTATATGCAGCCCTCTGTGTTGGACGTAGGCTCGACGCCATCAGCGTTTCCATTGACAGCGCACTTAGCAAATGATCGCGGACGTCATTCGATTTTCAAGTACGGCGCGCCGGAGCGTGTAGCTTCCGACGGGACTAGTCGCCGAGGCTCGTATCTTGCTATGCCTGCCTTGAGGGTTCAATTTTAGGCCCACTTTTCGGTCTCTCTTGAATTCACGCGAGTTCATTAACCCGAAAAAAAAGTCAGCAGACGTAGATGGCAGCTGAAGTGTATTGTTCGTGCGAAGCGCGTGGTTTATTACTGCTGGTTATTATTATGTGTAGCCCAGTGCTTGTCCTTTTACGCAAGAATTCATCGCAACCCATTGAAAAAGTATTTGCCGTATTTGGCTTAACGATGAAGACAGAACAACAGTTGCCCGTAGCTAAACTACATTTGTCTATATTCTAACGGAAATTTAGAAGCTTATGATTTAAGATAATGTGCAGGCGAACTACACATTTTTTTGGCCGAACGCCATATTTTAATAGCGATACGGGGTGGACATCCAAAACAAATCAATTTCTGAAGCCATCAATCCGAAATTAGGGAGCGCATCGAGCCTTAATCATCGCCCGTTTACTCGCGTTGAGACCCTACGCTCGGAACCTGGACTCAAGCGCGACAAAGACGATCTCTATAGCAAAGTAGATCAGCGTACTATAGAGTGCAGTGCACTAGACACATTTCAGGACGGCGCTTTACTCTCCAGCCTTCGTTCTTTCTACTCCACGCTCCCTCAGTGGCGGCAGACTCGGGCAAAAGGTCGCATAGACATCGAGATTCGAGATTTGGCGTGACTGGTATAATAGAATAAAATTTTCTTTAAGTAAACTTTGACGCGAAAGAACGCACCGCACTACGGGTGAGCAGCGGACGGGCGTACAGTCGCGCAAACTCTACATTTTGTGAGACTGCGATGTAGAAGTGGAAAGCAATGCAGCAATTCGCTCAGGCACGGTTATTCCATGATGCTCTCGTTCAACCTACTCTCGTCCAGTGTCATCAAGAAAAGATTGTATCCTGACACCGCAAAATGCCGTCCTCCAGACATAAAGACATTCACTGGAAACCAAAGGGTCGTTCTCATGCCTACGTAGGACAAACAACGTGATACGAACGAAATGTTGGAACTACTGCGAGACCTGCGGCTAGGTACGCAGCGCAGCGCCCTCGGAATCATTTCGCAATCCCGCCTACCTTCATCTCAAGAAAACGATTTGGCAACTGCATTATACACCGGTCATATAACCTGCGTGACTTCATCTCGAGGGTGTGCGCTATGAATAGAGTGCGTAAGGTGAAGGACCACGCAATGCCTACGCACCCAGCTAAGGAACGACGTGAGAGAATGCTCAATTTCTACTCGCAACGAGCGTGTCAGCGACCGTCTGAGGAATATGATACAGTTTTGCTACTTTCTTTTCCAGGCCAGCGTAGTTTTCTCCTCAACACACCTCGGTCTACTGCTTTGTTTGTTTTTTTTTCGCTGTTTCTCCGCTCCCCGAGACTGCCTAAGAACGTCGCAAGCACCTAAAAGTCGACTGCATCCAGCCTCGCATCCGCGCCTGCGCACCTAATAAAATATGCAAATTACCTCGAAACACGCGTCGCGTCTCTTGTAACTCCTTCCTACTTTTTCGCCCTCGTTGGAAGGAAAGGCCTGTCTTCTCAGAGAGCTCTACGTACACTTGTGTTCCCACACAGCCCCTTTTGTAGCCGTCTAACAATTTTTTTTTATTATTTAACTTTTTTTCCCTCTTTTCTATTCTCAGTTCTCTTATTTCATCCAACTCCAGGACGGTGGATCGTTGCACCGAGAAAAAAAAGGGGGAGCCGCTAAGCAGCAAGCGTAAATTGAGTTCTGCCTCGTCTGGCGGCCGGCGGCGCTTCGCTGCAGCCGTTCCTTCTCGCTATTCGAGCAGTGCTGGTTCACAAGGGGACTATCAGTCTTGTCACTCCTGTTATGCTCGTTTCCCGCTAGTGAAATTCCTGGCAGAAAAGAACGGGCGCGGCGGCACGGACGCAAACAGAGCGTCAGAGTAGGAATCGCGCGCTATTTGCTCCAGGCAGCACGTATGGAAGATTTGCGGCGACATCGTCTCTTCGTATACGCATGCTTAGTTGTTGCTAGGGTGCCAGCCTCCCAAGGCGCGGTGGTATTTTAGATATGCGTGCGCTTAGTTTCGGGATCTGTAAGCACGGAAATCTCGCGAAGAGTAAGTGTTTTCTAAATAGCTTCGTAAGGGAACTCGAAGCAAGGAAACGTATGAAGGGAGAATTCAGCGCTTGGACTTCTTCCCTTTAGGGAGTGAAGGACCACCTACCAAGTGGCTAGGGGTGAACGTAATGACACCCATAAACAAAGCCCTACACTTTCGCACGAAATTAAGCCTAGCAATTCAAACCCTAATAACACCATCTAGTAGCCTGTCGTTGCTGTGTAGTTAGGTTCAAAGCGTCGTCCCTATGTAAGCGCAGCTCCACGGACCCCGCCACGTGACGGATGACTAAGACTCCATGCTAACTCCTGTACAATGCTGCTGCTCCATGCACGGTTGTAAAACGGTTGTGTTCATGTGATTGGGAAAATTCATGTGTTTTTTTTCAAGTGGTATTACTAACACGCAAGAAAACAGAATTATTTCTCTGTGTCTTTCCTTTATTCTTATCTCTCTCTCTTTCTTCTTTTACAAAGTGAATATCTGTGTTGAGTGTGAAACTATTGTGATTACCCGAAGCCTCATTTCGTCAGGTTCTACGATGTACTAAAACGAACATAATACACTGATAATAGACCATTGGGGCATTTTGTTTTTATTCTTGTCGTTCGCGTTTCGTGGCAAAATGTTCTATAGATGTTTCACATTGCCTATTACCGTACTTTACCTATCACTATCCGCACTGAAGTTTATAGCCCTGCCCCAATGTACGAGAAGCACGCTGCGTATCATTTCCTTGTTTTGTTTGTATTCTCTTCGTTTATCGCTAACCGTGTATGGCTCTAGGACGTTAAAACGTTTATCGCAGTAAAAGGATTCCTTACATTTTCACCATTAGCAAATACCAGCAAAAGTTATGCCGACCATAAACCGCGGTTAACGTTTGGTTAACCAAAAATTTGAGGAAGGAAGAAAACGAGTAGATACGAAAAATAAAATATATAAGCGATATAGTAAGGTTAAAAGAAAAAAAAAACACGCAACAATTACATACTGTTCATTAAACTTAAGGCGACAGCATCCTGTATGCCCCATAATGGTAGCAGGCGATTTTAACGCGCCTCACACAACATGGGGTTATGCTTATTGCAGTGCGCGTGGCGTAAGTGTGCTGGATACATTTACGGACGCACACTTTACGCTTCCTAATGATGTGTCAGTGGCCACTCGTCGCCGTGATCACCCTCGCGCGTTGCCTCATTCACCGGACTTATCTTGGTGGCTAGGCGGTACTGCGGTCTCCTGGGCAATTGAACCTGACTAATGGGGTAGCGACCACCACCCAATTCACCTCGGTTTACATTCGGGCGGAACTGGCCGCCTTCGCCGGCCTTGTCGAGTGGTGGATTGGGATCAGTACAGGGTAGTTTCAGAAAGCACTATCTCTCGCTCTCTTTCGGATCCTTCAGATTGTTTAAGTGCGGCACTAGCTCAAGCAACACGTGTGTCATGGGTGGATGAATCGCGACCTGCTCCAGATTTGCAGCTTCTGCGTCTATGGGCCTCGCGCCGTCAAGCAGAAGTAGCGTCAAAACGTGACCCTACAGCAAGTGCCATTCGGTTGGAAGCCCAACGCCTTCAAGCAGCAGCTCGCCGCCACGAACGCCGCCTGGAACGCGGCCGTTGGATGGACTGGTGCTCCTCACTTGGGCCTTCGGCGTCCAATGCCTCTATATGGCGCACCTTCCGAGCCATGGAACGCGGTCGGCGGCCTCCTGACCCCGCAGCCTGCGCCCTGTTAGCCTCTGGCCAGACTCCATCAGCATTCGCCGATATCGTCGCCCACACATTCTTTCCTGCGTTAGACATGGCACCGCCTCCATTCACTGCTCAGAACTGCTTGCCAGCGTATGCAGGTACGCTTCCTACGCTCGCCGATATAGAGGGCATACAGGCTGATTTCACTATGGCCGAATTCTTATCAGCAATAGACCAATCAAAACCGAGCAAAGCACCCGGGCCGGATGGCATACCTTATGAACTTTACAAAAACACGGAAGGCAAGGTTCTACATGTCCTGTTAGAGGCCATAAACAAAGCTTGGTCTACATCAGCCATTCCTGACTCTTGGCGGCATGCAGAAATGGTTCCCATTCCCAAACCAGGAAAGCCCCCAGGAAATATCGCACACATGCGCCCGATAGCTCTCACTTCCACATTGGGCAAACTGACCGAGCGTATGCTAGCGACACGCATCACGTGGTGGCTCGAGAGATACTCCTGGTATCACCCTGGCCAAATTGGGTTCCGTCCGCATCTGGGCACTGAGGATGGCCTTGCTTACCTCTCATCCATGGTTCTTGTTGGAGGTCGCTCTCGACGGATTCGCACCATTCTGTCTATGGACATTCGCAAAGCATATGATCATGTGAGCAATGATGCTATTGTGGAAATTCTTCACTGGCTCCAATTCCCCAGTCGAGTCTGCGCGTTTGTGAAAGCCTTTCTCCACGATCGCAGCTTTTCCATTCGCCTAGCAGGTCAACAAGTTGGACGGTTTGTTTCCAATAGAGGTGTCCCACAGGGATCTGTGCTAGCACCAGTTCTTTTTAACGTGGCCCTCCTCCCACTGGCATGGAAGCTGGCGCTAATACACCACGCAAAATACATCATGTATGCAGATGACATCACCCTTTGGTCAGTGCACCCTGAAATCAGCTGTCAAGAACAAGCTTTGCAAGAGGCCCTCGACATAACTCATAACTGGTGCACCCAGATTGGGCTAGAAATCTCCAAAGAAAAAACGAAGTTTATGTCGGTTGCGAACAAGTATGGACGTCGTATACTGGGAGTTCGGCCTCTGCAGTTAATTTTGGATCAGCAGCCGCTACATGAAACTTCGAATCTCCGCGTGCTTGGCCTGGAAATTCACGCCACCGGATCTGCAGGACCTCGGGTCAAAAGTGCCAAACAGCAGGCATCAGAAACTATCCATCTCATACGACGGATTGCGAAGAGATCTGGTGGCGCTAACTCCAAGATGGCTCGCCTCCTTGTCCGTTCGATATTGCAACCGAGGCTCGTCTACCGCGCCCAGTTTCATCACCTCACGCTGGCAGAGTGGGCACGTCTAGAGGCGATTAACCACGAAGCCATGCGGGCCATAACTGGACTGCCACGTATCACTCCGTTAACAGTACTGCAGCAGGAGTCCCAACTAAATACCATTGACGAGTTAGTACACCAGCGTCGATGTGCGCGCAACCTCAAGCCATCAACGTTCTGTTCGGTTGCTGCATTGGCGCGGTACATGGGCCAAGAAGTTCACCATTCCCCTTCAGAGACGAGCGCTATTGCCCCGTGGAACAAAATGCAACTCACTGAAAACAAACCTCTTGGTCGCCTTTACAACCCGGTTCCACGCCAGGCGAACGCCCAAGTTTCCCGTTTGCTTCGTGCCGATCACCAAGATACCGCCACTCTCGTCGCCTATACTGATGCCAGTGTGAGTGGCACCGCCATTCACACCGCTCTTGTATGCCCATCAATACCAGAGGCTTGCCAGACATGCTCGTATTTTGCGGATCCCGCACCACCGGTTCACCTTGCTGAGCTGGCTGCCATACGTGACGGATTGGCAGCACTGATACCTTTTCTTATACCTGACAGATGCTCTCAGCTCATCATTCGTACGGACTCGACGCAAGCTATCCACGATATACGACGAGTGTATCGGTCAACGTCACTCTCGGATAGTATTCACCATCTTGCTGCCTCCGCATCTGTGCGGATACGTGTTCAGTGGGTGCCTCGGGCCGCTTTGCCGGACCTTGTCCAAGCTGATTTGGCAACCCACCCACAAGTCACACCGCACCCACTACCGCATTTTCCTGAGGACGCTCAAGGACAGATGCTACGGGAAAAAGAAAGCCTCCGACGTACCACACGAGCTCTTGTACCTCCGTGTGGGTCAGACCTCCCTGGTGGTTTAACCCGCCGAGAGGAGGTTACGTTGCGGAGGCTTCGTGTTGGGGTTGCGCTTACCCCATCCGTGACCACCCTTTGGGCGCAAAAGTACCGCGGCCCGTACGGTACATCGTGCCCATTTTGCGACGCCCCAATCAGCGATGTAACTGTCACACACCTATTGTGGACATGCACCGGTCTACAATTAAGCCGTCGCCGTCACCTACGTGCAACAGGCCTCAGGCCTGGCCGACCACCCGACCTTGACCGCTGGATTAGTGGACCTCACCACCGCTCGTTACTGGACTTCATACACGAAGCAAATTTATATGTGTATTTCTGAATAAATATTATGCCTCAGGGCAGACTTTCGAAAAAAAAAAAAAAAAAAACTCGGCGCACACTCGAAGAAGCCACCAGGTCGTGATCATTTCTGTCTGTTTCGCTTTTCTTACTAACATGAATACCGCTTTACTGCGAACTTCTCGGCGGTGCAATAGAAATTCGCGAGGTATATTCTATTGATGGATATATGCAAATAATGATAGCACCTTATGAGACAACGTCCTCCTACCGTGAACGTGTCGGGCAGAAGGTGTCAATTCGTGGGGAGAAATATAGTTCCTACAACGTCAATTCAGATTTGCGTCTAGCAAAGTTAATTTTGTCACAGCTCCCAGAAACAGACATCCCCCTTGAATCACCCCAAGAGAAAGTGCCCGCGTGTCGAATTGAATTTCTATATAGATTAATGTTTCGTACATGAGAGATTAGTGCGTAAGGGGAAGGGGAAAGAGAAGGAGGAAAGGGGGTAAGAACATCAGTAAGGTGTAAGGAAAGAATGCGTACGAAATTAGACTTCATCATCAAGCGCAAGTGTAAAACCTAAATACATTTAACTCTTGAGTTGAACGAATGAACGTACCACGACACATTGCTTCAATTCGTAAACGAGCCATGGGCACGCACGTATTACACGCCAAGAATAAGTCATAAGAGAAGTCCTCAACGGAAAAAAGAGTATCCTCCAAACGTTTATACGCAGGGTATACGGTTACATAAATGCCTGAGGGAATTGTGTTCATTACTGCGCAGTGGTGAAACGCACTTTGCGTTGATCAGCACCACGTGGCAAAGTTTCTGACACGCGTTGCACAACTTCTCGGGCAAGCAAGCAAGCGTCAGTACCTCCACTAGACAGCCTCTTACAATATTGCAAACCGGAGTTTCAATAGAGTGGTATCAATCGATTAATTAACTTCGTCGATAAACTTACCTCGATAAGACGGAGTGCAACATTTCTTTGTTCTCGTTTTTATGGTTCGTTTAAATCATCCGCTCGTGCGGCTTGCTGTTCATTTCTCACGACAGCAATGTACCTCGAATTGCAACACTCTATTCGCGTGCCCTTTGCTTGCGTAACGGCCGCATAATTTCCTCTGTTCACTCATTCAGCGGCAACCTCTTAAAGCGAGATTCCCGGCACGTGCGAGATTGGTCTTAACTCTCCTCCCGTACCTTCAATTCATTTTCCGGAGCCTACATTTTCTCTCCACGTCAGCTTTAAGGTGTGTTATTGACTTTTCGTAATCCGCTGCGTTCGTTTCGCCGAAGTTTACCTTTATTTTTTTTTTCCTATAAACGACGCGCATTGTTCACGGGGGAGACGTGTACGCGTCAATGAAAATGCGCGAACGAAGCACGATTCTCTTCGCAACGAATTTCCTCCGAGTTTGCTATTGTCCCCGCTTATCTTTTGTCCCCGTTTAAAGCTTCTCAAGCGTGCCGCTCCTTTTTCATACCCTCCTACACAACCTCTTTTCTTTTTTTTTTTCTTTACAACGCTCCGACAATTTAAAGAGTGGAGCTTTGGGACTACTTTTCTTTCTTTATTTATTCTTTTCATCGTTGCTGCTATTAGTTCGAGATAACGATTGTTTGGTGTTGCTACCCTTCCGTAAGCGAAATGAGCAATTTCACATTGTTTCTTCTAGTGCTATGTCTTTAAAAAAAATTAACGTAAATAAGATAGCAACCCAGCCTTCCTGCGTTTTCATCGGTTTTCTCCGAACCCCCTCCCCCCATCGAGCACACACATACATACGCATACGAGGCCTACACGTTAGCACGTTCTCCCAGGGTTTCTCCGGAGGAGGCACTTGGCGGTTCGCAGGTGTCATCTGAGCATGAGATATGCAAATGCCGTCGTCGTCTCCTAGGTAACAGTGAGATGGCAGCGCTGCCGGAGCAGTGAAACGAGACTTCCTTCCAGCTGCGTCCTATCCGTGTCTTCAAGCAAAACTCGTTTTCCTCGAGGAGCATCCTCGCTTGTTTTTCGTTTGCTCTTGCTCCTCTCGATGAGAAACGCCAGAAAACGAGCTCGGCGCGTGGCTTATTTCGACGGGATTTCTCGTTTTCATCTATGAGCGAAAAAAAAAATAAATTGAGAGGGTAGTTGCTATTCTGTTTCATTGTCTTCAGATTCTACCTGTATATCTTAAAACTATTTTTTTTTTTCGTTTCTCACGCGATCCCTCTAGTTGGCACAGGTCTTCAAACGTTGGGGGAAAAAAAAGAAAACAATAGCGGACCAGTTGCGTCGTAGTATTCAACATCAACGTCACAAATTATACATTCTTTATGGCATTCTTGGTTTAACATGTAATGGCTTTAAGCAGAGAGCTCTGGTGCACATTTTTAGACGTTCAGAAAAGCAGTATATATTTGCAATTCGTTCCTCGAAATTTGTTCTCGGAACCAGCTCTCGGGAAGCTTGTTTTCTGGGAACGCCATGCTTTATTGCATATGCGTATTCTCAGTTGCTAGGTGCTGTCCGGCAACCTAGTTAACTGTTATTTTTTTTTCTTTCTTTTTCAGAATAAACAAGATAAACGCAGAGAGCAACTGGTGAGGAACACTTTCAAGACTCCTCGCTCTGATTAATCCGCGTCATTGGAGGGAGGACTGAGAAGAGAAAGAAGTTAACTGATGCCGGATTCGGCATATCAAATTCTAAATTTTCCCACATATATTAACCGCCGGTTTCATGGCCAATCCGCCGATGAGCCAAGAATTAAAGGGGCCATGACACCCAATTTTCGATCATAATCTGTGTTATGTGGATTAATCCTTGTGCATTCACAAATAAGCTGGTGAAATTTTAGCGCATTTGGTCGAGCAATTAATTTATAATCGAATATTTTTATAAACACGCGAGCGGCCCGAGAGTCAGGCAACACTGGTGCACTCGCCAGCCGTGACGTAACAAGCAGCTAGCTGTGCAAGCCTCTGTATTGCGGCGAACGATATTGTTCCGTGATCAGCTGCACGTGATATCGAGGTATTTGAGCTTTCTTCAGCTTGGCACTGAAATTGAACGATTTGCAGCGGCTGAAACTTTGATAGAAGACGACGGCTCCGTTCCGTGCTGCACGTGACGTCACACGCGCCGTAGCAAAATGGCGGTCGCCGGCGGTGGGCGGGCTTTACAGCCGGTGACTTCTAGGTCTTGTTTTGCACTGAAATAGTCTGTTACGGCCAACTTTTGAAATCCTTATAGGCATAATAGACCCTCTACTTCCAGTTTTCGCTGAAAACCACAAATCTTTGGGCGACCGTGTCATGGCCCCTTTAAGGGTCAAGCGAGCAAGCAAGCGAGCATCCTGCCGCCCGGTTCTTGGCCCATCCCCCTTTGTGGGTGAGCGCCATCAGGAAACGGACACCATCATCATCATCACCAGCAGCAGCAACAGCAGCATTACAGTCAAAGAAGGTATAGCATTCTGATACCATGTTGTTGGAATCTTGTTGTGGGAGGAGCGAAACACTAAACACAGTAGGAAGAAGGCTATGCCTCGTTCCGAACGGAGTCGCTTGGTACAGGGACTTCTACAGCGGAACTCGCGGACAGGAAATCCGCTGGCGTCTTCTGGAGCTGACAGTCCTTTGATGAGTGATAATGTCAAAAATAATAATAATAATAATTTTACCGTCACTGAGAGCGCATTTCCATTAGAGCCTCGGTGCACACTACACGAGTTCATTGAACGAAGCTTTAATTAAAGATCGTGTATTGGCTATACCGCAGCCCTCGGCACCCTAGGGCATACGAAGAACCGGAAGCATTAGCGACTTCTTTGTCTTCGGCTTGCGCCTGCTGAGGTTGGCTGCTCGTGCATTACGCCTCGCGCCTGAGGGAACGCGCAGTCGTGCCTTTTCACTGCCCTCTGTGAAAGCGGCGTAAGACTAGAGAAGATCGGGAAGATTCTCAACCTCGATGCTTCACAACGTGGGGATGGACAGAGAACGGGACAACGGGATGGAAGATGCCAGCGTGTTCTTCGGCCGCAGCGGAAGTGTCAGCGGTGGCGCCCGACGAGTCCTTCAACGGGCTTTTCGAGACGGCTCACTCGTGCCCGTTGTGTCGGTGGCCATCATACTGGCCATAATGGTCACCATGGCCGTGATGTTTCAGGTGGGTGCGCCGATCACGTAACAACAATAGGGGTGGATACGCGGGCTTGTTAGTAGTGGGTCATTTCTTAAGCTTCGTTGCAGCGAGGCAAAGGACATGGACACCAGAAAGAAACGTACGACAATATACAGCGTCGTCTCCTGCGCTACAACGAGGCGTAGGAAATGGCAAGTAACAGCAACATCGTTAATTTGATTATGTTGGCCAGGGGCTTAGCCAGAAATTTTTCCGGGGGGGGGGGGGGGAGGGAGGTTTCAATTATTTTTTATGTATGTTCGTGCACAACTCCCCAATCCTGGCAATGTCACTGATGTTGGCGTAGCCTAATGACCACTAAAACAAGAAAACTCGAGGCTCTAGGCGGCCTCTCGTTGTTTATTTTTTAGCCATCCTGTGCCTCTTCTTTTGTTTTTATATTCATAAAGACCTTATAAAAGCCATAGAATCACGGCAATTACGACACGAGTAGTGCACCAAGCAAACTGATTTGTTTCTTTTTACATGCCATGCTTCAAGCAAGTACCTTGAGTTGTCATCCGATTCGTCGAAGTAGTGAGGTGTAATTACTACCTCTTCAACATTGGTAAGCTGATTAACGCATTCGTCTGAGTGTGATCGGGCCTCGCCAACGTCAGCCCACGATAAAGCATGCCTCCACACCACAACTCGTACTCAGAGGAGGCTATTAAACCTAAAGATAGTCGTATGCTACAGCGAGGCGTCAAAACTGCCGTAATTTATGCTTTCAAGAGGCGGCGCCAGGAATATTTTCACTGGGAGAAGTGGTGGGGAATTGGAGGGGGGGGGGGGGGCAAGTGAGCTCTTTGAGTGGGACATGGAGGCGGGAAACTTACGCATTTTGTTTTGAATATGTTTGCTCTTTGAGGATGGTGGGGAGCAAAGTGGCGGGCAAGTTAAAATTTGGGGCGGGGGAGCGGGGGCAGCCCCTCCCCCCACCTCTGGCGTCGCCCCTGCCGCTTTTCTTTTTGTGTAGGATTCTAAAGCAGGAAATGAGACCCGAGAGTAGAATAAAATAAGCAAAGACCAAGCTTGCAGGTTTACCTCGTGAGAAAGATCACCACGCGCAGCGGTGGTGAACTCAGCTGGAAAATGTTCCAGCCGTGGCGCAGTGCCGAGCAGAAATACGCGGGCAGGCACGGTGCACTGTCCAGTGGCATCGAACTGTCCCACTCGGACAGCGATCCACTTGACATCGAGCTGGACGAGCGGCCACCGGAATTTCCCGGTAAAGCAAGGTGCGCACTTTGCAGATGCAGCCCTGGCGATAACTACAGATTAGCTGAAGTGTTTGTTGACGCGTTTAAAAGATATAGCACAGCAAGCAATGCGGCACACTTGCGCAGTCCCGTGCGCTGCACTTCGACCATTTTACGCCGACGGCTGTCGTTTATTAGCTCGCTCCTACATCCGGGGAATCGTAACCAGTGTCCGTCCTAACCAGTGGGCAAGTTGAGTTCAAGTAAAGCAATAGAAAGACGACCTAGGAATACGTCCACCACTTGTGTGCTATTATATCCATAGTAATTGCTGTACTCTTGATGTAATACGTTACTGTGTTGATGTGTGTCTACTATAGTTTAGAACTTCCGTTTTAGCACATAAGTATGCATTTACGTGAACAGTATACGTTTAATGTCCTAAACCAGCACTAAGGTGACGATAGTCGCATTAGCAGTTCCGCCCGTTAATTTCACACATTCTTATTTTGTAACAAGCCTTTCAATTTAATAAACCTGTCTCCCAAAATATACACTCGGCGACGTTTACATTTGCGTATAATTATTCGCTTATTGAGGACACCGATCATCTAGGTAGCGCTGTCGAATAGAATTGCGGCCGTCTCTCTTGTGTCCTTATCACCGTGCAACACCTTGCGTGTCATAGGCGACATTATAAAGCACACCCGCCTCAAGGTTGCACGCATTTTTCGTATCAAACGCCACATGATAGTGTCGCCACGCAGCGGCAGTAAAAGAGTGTGTGTGGTGATAAGTCTTACAGCTGACTTTGAGGGAAAATTTAGACGCCTAAGGACCACCAGAAAAAAAAAGACGAAGCCCAGGAAAAGAGCGTGTTTTGCTTATTTTTCTTGACGCTCTTTTTCCTGTGCTTCGTCTTTTTTTCTGGTGGTGCTTACGCGTCTAAACATTTCCTCAAAATTATGTGCCAACTATCCCAGCAACAAGTTCTTCTAAGTTGGTGCTGACTACAGATCGTTAATAGGTTTCGAAATGAGAGGCTGCAGTACTCATCCGCAGGCACTCCATGCTGGGCAACAGCTTCTACCTGGGCGAGCAGAAGAGCTTTTGCCTGTTCAACTCTAAGAACTCTGGTCTGTCTAGGCACGGCATCGTGTACAACCTGAGCAGCTTCCCTTACCACCTCTGCACGCACGCCATCTACAGCAGCGCCAGCGTCGACGGCGCCAACAGCCTGCAGGGCTCCAACGTCGAGGTTGACCTGCTTCAGGTGTGTGCTCCTGTATATTTAACAACTAAAGGCTTCATTATTTCACGAAAAATATTAAAATTCGCAGAATCAATCAGAAACAACTATGCCAGAATGGCTACCCACGAATATGGCTCCGTTTAAAATAGAGACACGTTCGTTCTCTTTTGGGTCCCTCGACTGTCCGACCAGAGTGTAATCATCTACAACGAGAGTTCATGTATTTATTTGATGACAGTCATATACTGACAAGTCAGGTCTCACAAAAATGAGTCAAAGCACTCTTTTTTTTCTTTTTCTTGGAGTGTAAGACATTACCAAACGCCTTCCGTAATTCTCCTCTAGATAAGCATGACGTGTTTGCGTGACGTAAAATTTTATGGTCCTTGAGGTATCGCTAGCTTTACGTAGAGTAAAACTGACTTTATTTTTGAACTGTCGAATTTTCCGAGTCACTATATAGTTTTTCTAGGTAGCGTTTCCTTCGTTCCCCAGTGTGTTGAGCTCTTGTTTGTGATGTGAACTCAGTCTTCCCGCATTTTCGTGCATCAGGAAGTACAGTCAACGGTAATTTAACTTGTAGTAACGTCATCTCTTAGTTAAACGAAAGCGTAAATCCTTCTTGCACGACCGCATGGTGCATTGGACAAAGAACGATCATGGGAACAAGACCCACAAAGACCTTTGTCTTGTTTGCACCGTCGTTCTTTGTCGAGTGAGTGGTGAGTCACCCGTCAAGCATTCATTTCAACTTGGCAGCCAGAATTTGTAGTTGCAGTAAATGTTGAAACCCGAAGTTTTATGACGTGCGGAATACGCTGCGGAAAAGAAAAAAAAAACAAGTGAGCAACTGCCGATGACTGACCGATTTATTATTAAGATGTGAGTGGGCTAGCCTTACCACAAAGTAAGGGTATTAAGTTAGGCTAATTGGTTTATTTTTAAAGACGATTGTCTTTCTTGGGGAACTTAAACGCAAAATTTTGGTCTGTCTGTCTGTCTGTCACCCGATTCAGCCGCCCGGCCAAAGTTGAACCACTTGCTCACCGCCCACCCATCTTGAACTGGTACAGCTGTTCATACTTGTGAATGTTGTCGATCAAAAAGTAAATATTACGCATATCTGAGGTGCAACATCACTAGGTAAGTCAGTCGAAACCCGCGATAACGAAATCCCGAGGGAACGAAATTCTCACCGCAACGAAATATTTTCGGAGCACCGGCAAACGCCCATAGGAGTCAATGCATTTCGTAACTCGCTACTACGAAAGATATTCATACCGCAGTCCCTCATTAACGAAATTTTTGAAACACGAGTGCGCAAATGATCTACTCTCGCAACATTAACTACATTCAAAAACGGCTGAAATGCTTCATGCTACACTTAAATTCTGCAAAACTATCGCTGCTAGCGCACTCATCGTTCACAAAAAACATAAAGCTGGCGACAATGATGATGATGATGACTTGCCGAAACACCTGCTCGTTATCGCGGACTACGTAGCCAAATCCACATTCCTCATGGAGTTTCGTTCGTTGGCTTGGCTCGGTGTTTGGCTTTGTCGGCTTTGCGCGCACATGGTCGCGTGCGTGGAGCGTTTGCTTGGTCGCTTGGTGCAACGTGAACTGTGTGTTGCGATTGCTTCGTCCGATTTCGCTGCCTGCGAAGATGCCGCCTCCAACGATAAAGCGGAAGTTCATCACGCTGGAAGATAAGGCTGCAATCATCAGTGAGGTGGAAAAGGGCAGGAAAAAAATGGACATCGCTGAAGAATTCGGCGTTGCGTGCATCTCGCTGTCTACGATTCTGCGCTGATTGGCGCTGATCCAGCGGAGCCGGAAGAAGGTTCTCCAGTAGGCGCACTTGATGACGGTACTGGTGACAGCGCAGTGCCGCCGCCACTGACCAGTGCATGGGGCGAACTTTGTGCCGGGACAAACGAGATTCCCGATCGAAAGGCATGAAATTGCTGCATGGTAAGGCCCGCCAAAGCAAACTTACTGACTTTTGGGAAAAAAAATGTGTTTTCTTTAAATTCCATGTCTTTTCTGCCGCATTCTCACGCCAACGAAATTCCCGCAAGAGCGAAATTTTGTGCTTTCCCCGCCGATTTCGTTATTGCGGGTTTCAACTGTACAGTGAAACCTTGGTGATACGATCACGGCTCGTACAAATTTCGGGGTGATACGAATTTTTCTTTGGTCCCGGCCAAGGCCCATTGGCCTACAATGTAATGGAGTACGGTTGTTTCGAACAGATTTTCACCCCGCGACGTTTGATACGAACGTACGCTACCGCGTAGGTACGAAGAGGTGCTGCCCGTGCTGTCGCGGACGACGCGCCAAGCACGTGCGGAAGCAGAAACGCAAGCGCGGGCATGCGCGCCGCACCACCAATTGGTCAGAATCACGGTGTAAGAAGCATACTTTTCCTACACAGTGATCAGAATAAACATCCAGTGAGGCGTCGTAGCCTCCGCGATTGTGTGCGCGAACCTTTGATGCCCTAATGCGCCTTCGTGCGCCTTCGCGTTTTGAATTAAGGCCGTGTCCTCCGTGCAATCGGTGTCCTCGTGCATCAGACACCCTATGAAAGGTGGACGAGGACCGAAAGAAGACAAGGACCGTCTTGGCGAAGGAGATAGGCCTCACAACGTCAACATGCACGACTGTTGGGGACGCACTTGTGCGGGCACGGCCGTAAATCTCTCGAAAAACATCCGCAACACCACCGCGATAAGAAAATAATAACGTAAGACCACGGTTGTAGAATTTTCTGGCCTTCATCTATCGCGTCAAAGCGCTACTTAAGTCACTTTCGCCCCAGCACTCCGGTAATATGCGGAAAACAATACTAAAGATTTGGAAAGAGCTACTAGATGTCGCGGGTCACAACACACCTGATTCGTAATTACACACGCGCGCACGGGCCGTATATTTACGAGTGCAGGTAGGATCGTTGACGTCTAAAAACTTCACTGGCAATCATTCAGAGCTGTTCGTGACATTGCTGCGGCCCTGAAAAAGAATAAATAAAAATGTACGCCAGCTTTATTTTGTCGCATGCTAATTTTTCATACTTTCTGGTGATACGAATATTTTTGGTGATCCCGCGAGATTCGTATCACCAAGGTTTTACTGTATTAGGCGGTGCGTTCCCTTAATAGAAAATACATAGATACATAATTCTAAAGACCCTAGTTCCTTAAGCTGCGGCTGCGGCTGCGCTGAAAATGCGGCTGCGCTGAAAATGCCATGCTATGCGCGCCGACGAATGCTCTCTGCCACGGAGGAAGGAAACCCTCTGCACAAGCGCATGTTTCCCGATGTATTGCCAGATGGCGTCCATATCTCACGCAGCGTTAGAATTACTGTATATGCTACATTTAGGTAGCAGAGTTGCGAATCTGTCTTCCAAACGCCGCTAGCAACCACGCATTGCGGAGAAGCTGCGCTCGGACTAATTTTTGTATTTCACGACGGCTGCGGCAGTGAACTGAGTTAACACTTGTCATCGACAGCCAATGTTTATCGCCGGTCTTCGACACGCCTGAGATGTTACTCGGCGACACGGTAGGCATGTCGCCTGCGAAAACGAAGTGCGACTTCACCGCATAGCTGTGGTTGCTAGCCGGACCTATGCGCAACTCTGCTACCTAAAGGTAGCATATACAGTTACTCTAACGCAGCGTAGACGCAGCGCCTCCTCTATCGTCTTTACACGGCATTTGCAGCGGAGCACGCAGATACGCGGCCAATTTTAACACGAAAGTGTTTTATGCCGGGGTCCACCAAGTACTTCCGTCATGGTTATGACGTTGATAAAATGGACGCCAACGGGTGAGGAAGAAAAAACTAAGAAAAAGATCCTGCCGCTGGGAATCGAACCCACGACCTTGCGGCCATGACCGTAAGCGCCCGACGCTCAACCAACGAAGCCAACTTCGCAGATGACGGACACTCCAAGAACGCGCCTTATATCTTTCACACATCCTCTTTCGCACGGTGCTCTCTGTTGGCGGTGTAGGTAGGCGGGGCGGAGCGGGGCGGTGCGGTGCCGCCGTCTGTGAGAGGTGAAAAGAAATAATGCGTCACGATCGACACTAACTAGCGCTTACTCCGAGATGGCGCGCGATATCGGAGGCCATGGTTAAAGCGTCTCGATACCAGCGAGGGACACTGGCCGCGTTGGCGTCGCCGAGGGAATCTAGACGCAGTTACGTTATTTTGCCTTTCGCTTCGTGTTAGCGTGCGCCGGTTCATCGAAGTCGTGCAGCTTCCACATGCACCAACGGGATTTCTCCGCCGCCGACTGCTTCGACTGCGAGAGCACCCACTAACAAAATTGCTGCAGTACGCGTTGCAGAAAGGACACGATTTCGACGGGCGAATGTCATGCCTTGTTGGAGCGATACAGAGGCCACCGGGACGCACGCGTTTGCGGCTCAGGCTACTAACCTCTGCCTCCCGTGTTGCTGAAGCGCAGTGTGGTAGTGTATGCATGAACACAGGCGTCGGTAACCCATTACTAGTAAGCGCACACCGTGCCGCTTCTCTCCTTAATTGACGACGTTTCGAAGAAGTGCATATCGGGTGCCAGTGTTGATTATGAGCTTGTTGATGTCATCTTTACGCGCGATTCACGATTCACTGTGTCCAAATATATGTTTACAACTTCAGCTACCACAACGATTTAATCATGATCATGGGCGTTAGTCGTCGCGATGGAGACATGCCACTAGGCGTCAACATGGGTGCATCGACGTGAAACGGTGCTATAACTGCCAAACACCAGTAGACATTGTAGAGGGTCTCATATATCCCTACACGATAAGCAGAACTTCTGTGAAGACACGTTTCACTTTCGTGTTATACCGATTCCTATGACGGAGGGCTCAGCCATGTTTTTTTTTTTTTTGTTGAAATTCGTGTTTACTGGTGCACTAACAATTACCAGGACTTTTTTTAATTTTTGTCTGTCGCCAGTGTGTGTTCCACCGCCAGTAAACATGCATTTTCATGAAGTTTCTATAAAATTTGGCAATGATTCTGGGTATAATAACCAGGTGCTTCCCCATATAAGAACGGTTTTGTACATTTCCTAAAGCAACATTTCTTTCTGCTGTTATTATTACAAGTGGTCTGTCAGTCGTCGGTATCTGGTGGACAGGCTTACCCTCCCCTCTGTATTCTCCATTGTCTAAGTATCCCTGATCTATCGCTTATTTTAGAAACTGACTTTTTAGATACAGACATAGAGAGTGAATTAGTGGCGTTTTCTATGCTTCTCTGCATTACGTGTGCCTGCGCAGCGTCTGAGTTAAATTATCTAAATGCAGAATGCCTTCGGCAAGTTCCCGGGTCTCAAGGCCGGCAACCCGTTCCTGCGAGTCTTCATAGGCGTCGACGACGACGCCAGTCTGCACCGCATCTCGCATGATGCCGAGTCCGTGGTCAACTTCACGCTCAAGTCGTTGCGTTGGGTCATCGAGAGGCGCTACGACGGAATATTTTTGCGCTGGTCGCCTCCCCTCAAGGAAGGCGCCTCGCAGTTCCCCGCCCTCGTGTCCCACATGGTCAACACTTTCAAGAGGGTTCGCGGTCTCTCGGTCGGCGTCATTGTTCCGCTAACGTCCGACGGCAGGGACTTCTATGCCGACGTGGGACACCTTCTGAACGTCCTCGAGCCGTACTCCATACTCGTGGATCCCCTCACGGCCGGTACCGCGGGTTCCGGAGAGGGAAACTCGTACTTCCGCAGCTTCTTCCCGTACACGGCGGACAGCATCGCCAAGTACCGCGACTTCTTCGCTCGCACGGTGGAGACCGAAAGAAGCAAGTACAACTACATCTGCTACCCGGTCTCTATAGCCGGCTACTCCCTGGCGCTCGAAGACTTTGCGGCCAGCTCGGTGGTATCCAGAAACCGAAGGTCGTCGCCACCGACCATCACCGTTTTCCAACTGAAATCGGGTTTGGCCGTGACCCCCTACGACGCAACGTGCGCCACCACCACTGATTTAAGGTAAATGGAAATGTGACCACGGTGTCTTCGCCCTTTTTTTCTTTAAAACATACCACGCATAAAATTTCATCAAGGCCGTTGTTCTTGTTCTGTTATTCTGTGATCCAAAAAAGTGTCAAAAAGAACGAGAATACACATACGATCTGTTCGTCGTCTTGTAGGATTCCCGAGTTAGGAATCATGATAAGGTCCAACAATTTACAATTTCAGCTGACATCCGACTGGTGAAAGCGGCATTGCGAAAAAAATAGTCATTTGCCTCCCTTCAGCAGTAATTTCGCAAAAAGAATGCGCAAAGATTCCTCCAAAGTTCGCAAGCCGGAAGTGGTTTTATTAAAACTTTATTTTCTCATCTGCCCAATAAGACAAAAGCGTCATTTTTTTTAAATAGCTCCATGTTAACATACTGAATAACCTCCATGTTAACATACTGAATAACCTCCTATTCCTGTCAATGCTTCACCCTGGGGCCTAACCTAAAGCTTTTTCTTTCGCTCGGCTGTGCGTACCATGCACCTACCGCACTATGCGTGATTCATCTCGTCCTCTCTTTTTATATAACCGCAGGGCTAACGTGAGCATACGACTCAAGTTCGTTGTACTGGCGGCCCGCAAGTCCCAATGGGTCGCGTACCAGGACAAGAATAGCCTGGTGCAGCTCTTAGACGCGCTCCGGCAAGTCACCGGCGGCGCACCTTGCTTGGGCGTCTGGGACCCTGAGTGGGACGACATTTCGGGCCACTGCAGCGCTCGGGGGTCAAAGCCGGACCCTTATCCACTCACTAAGACGATCTTCACGGACAGACATCGCGCTCCGCGCCTCTCCGCCACCAACTGACATTAACCGTGACCTTAAATGAAATAAAAAATGTTCCGACAGTTACCTTCGTCTAACACAACGGTGTCATGCAAAAATTGGGGGACGCTTAAGCTTCGCCTTTAAGAGATGAACGCGATAGCGATATCCGGCCCCATCCTGATCGTGCTCTGTCTCGCTCGTCATTATGTTCAGTCGCCCGGTCTCACACACGCACACACACACACACACACCCACACTCGACATATCTATAATAAAGGTAAAGGTTTCCGCCCTCTTCAACAGCACTTTTATTACAACAGTGTACCCACTACGTGTGTGTAAGAGAATGCGCGCACTAATGTGTAGGCCCTTTGTAATGGCTGGCATGCTTTAAACCAGCAACAATTACGGGCGTGATACCTTTTAGATGTTGCGATTTACCCACTACGTGTTCGTAAGGAAATACGCGCAGTAATGTGTGCGCCTTTTGTAATGGGTGGCCGGCTTTAAACCACAAACTCGTTATGCAGTTCACATGGTGTGACGCCCGATGGCAATATGCGCTTCTACCCCATTTTACTGCGATAATACATCTCGTACTGTGACACCTGTACACACGACGCGTATGTTTGTGAAGCATTGAAGTTAATTTCAGTGCAGTTCCAAGCAATAGAGTGGCTCTGTGGTAGAACACCTGCTTGCCACGCAGACGGCCTCTGTGAGATTCTCTCAAACATATGATTTTTAAATGCAAAGCATTTCTTAGCGAACCTCAGGCAGTTTCGCCGTTTCTATCTATCCATCTATCTAGATATCTATCTATCTATCTATCTATCTAGCCGCCTACGTCTGGGCGCTCTCCTGGTCGTCTCCATAACTTGTAATTTACCAAAATTGGCATAGCAGGAGATCAGTGTATGACGAACACGATTCACTGGTGATGACATGAATAACGCAAAATACTTGTCGCGTACGTCATGAAACCATTTCTCTCAGTCACGTGTGGCACATACCCACATATCAGAGTTCATGTTATGCGGGTATGTGCCATAGGTGATACAGAGTCTAAACCTACACAGTCACGGTGAACACACATATTGACACACAAGGAAAGTGGTAATAATAATAATTGTTGGGGTTTTATGTTTCAAAACCACGATGTGATTATGAGAGACGCCATTGCGAAGGGCTCCGGAAATTTTGACCATCAGGTATTCTTTAACGTGCTAGAGATCGCACAGTACACGGGCATCAAGCATTTTGCCTCCATCGAAATGCAACCGCCGCTTCCGGGATCGAACCCGCGACCTTCGGGTCAGCAACGGAGCGCCGTAACCGCTACACCACCGCGGCCGACGCAAGGGGAGCTGAAGACAGAACACCCCTGGAAGACGCGCAACTACCATCCACTCGTCCACGTGGTCCGCAACGCGGACTACGTGGATTACGAGAAAACCGGGGTGAATGCTTCCCTACAATAAAACTGCTGAGAGAACCAGGCCTCTAATCATTACCGATGACTTCAACATTGACTTATCAAGACCCAACAACGTCTGGTCCTTATACTGCGTGAAAGAGGGCTTGGATGTGGACAGGCATCAAAAGACCTCGCTTCCACGTCCAGGAAAGGAGGCATCATAGATCATTTCATCGTAAGAGGCATCCAGGATTTCCACCAGCTGCACTATACCTCGCACTTAACTACACTTAGACCCCTCGTACCCGCGATCACGAACGGATCCGATAACAAGTCCGGTCCAGCTGCTGGTGCTCACTGATCACGGTGACGATGACCTTGTTCAAGAACTGTCAAGAACCCCTCCTACACATACACACAGGTTCGTGAAATGTGCGTGCTTTCTCCGACGGACAAGTATAAGCATAACAACTGTAACGCAACTGTAACAACTGTGACTGTAACGTACGTGCAGTGCGCCTGCGCGTGCCACTCGGCTGCGTACCATATATCTAGGGAAACTTTCCTGAATGAAGCTTAGTTGCGAGTAACTCTGTCCTCTGCGTCTGTGTTCCTTCTTTGTCCGGTTCGGATTCGCGCTATCCAGTATTGAGGAATACAAGCACTGGATATCAGCTTACCGCGTCTGGTGTTGGTCACACCCATGTTGCTGTTGGCGTCGTTACGCAACTGTAAATAACTGGTTATATAATAGACATGCGACTGTTCAACATATGAGTGTGCGTATACCACTTCCACATTTCTCTAGCGTCATTTCGTAACGTTCAACGTCACCATACCGCGCATGCTTCGCATAAAATCGATTCCCACGGTACGTGGGATCTGCCGAATGTTTTCTTATTTATTAACGCGATAGCGTTAAAGAGCTCGTATCACAGAAATTCCGCCGTCGGCGTCGGTGTCGGCGTGGGTGCCGTTGGTTGTGAGCGAAAAATCACAATCTTGTCCGTGACCGAAAAATCGAAAAAGCTGTAAATAAAATAAATAATAAAAATATTGCCTCCGAGTGAGAATCGAACCCCGGCCGTCTGCGTGGCAAGCAGGTGTTCTACCACACAGCCACGCCTCTGCTTGGACAACGCCTCCTCCAGAAAGATGCCTGCGGCGTCACTGGCTATTCCATTCTAACCGTCCTGCCTTGAGTTGGCGTCGCTTGCCGAGACATGGCGCCACGTACTGCCCTATTGTTTTCAGTGGGGCTGGCGTGGTGTGACGTCGAGGGGGGCAATGTGCGCATGCGCAAATGTGTGTTGCAAGTGGCCACCGCAAGGATCGCCAGCTACTGCCCTCATTAAAAACGGTGAAGGAGGGAAAGGGTAGGGCAGGAGGTTTTTGGCTCACGCGGCAGGCATCCTTCTAGAGGAGGCGTTGGCTTGGAACTGCACTGAAAGTAACTTTCATGCTTCCCAAAAATACGCGTCCTGTATACAGGTGTCACAGTACGAGATGTAATATTGCAGTAATATTGCGTGGTACAAGCGTACATTGCCATCGGGCGTCACACCATGTCAGTATCATAACCACTTGGTGGTTCAAGACAGCCACCCATTACAAAAGGCACACACATTACTGCGCGTATTCCCTTAAGGCCATGTAGTGGGTGCATCGCTACTTCGAAAAAGTTTCTGGTTTAAAGCATGCTACCCATTACATAAATCACACACCTTAGTGAGCGCATCCTGTTTAACACTCGTAGTGTTCGATGTGCGCACTAGGGGCAGGATATCGCTATCGCGTTCAACTCTTAAAGGCGAAGCTTAAGCGGCCCCCAATTTTTTATACAAGATGATGATTTTTCGCTCACAACCAACGACGCCGACACCGAAATTTCTGCGGAACGAGCTCTTTAACGTGTCGCGTTAAAACTTTCGCGCTTGTTGTTTTCAGGTCGACTTGTGATGGCGTATATTTTAGTTTAAACACTCTTTCGATGAAGCTTTCGATGAAGGCTTACGTTGGTATATATGGTGCTACGCAAGTATGGCCAAATGATAGTGCCATTTAGCTGCGTAGTCCCGTAAATGATATGCGAGGTTTATAAAGGCTACCAATTACCTTAGTTATACTCCCTCAAACAACGGTTCACTGCGTATTACGGCAAAAGAACAGTAACCAAATCCGCGTTAAACGTGCTTTCTGAAACACAATGAAAGAAGACGATGAAGGAAGCAGGTGGCCTTGAGGCCACGAACTGGCCACGCGAACACGCGCAGAAGAAGAACGCGCTCCGAAGGGAACGGCCGCGATCACGGCCATCTCCGAGCGTACTGGAACCCTACTTCGCCGAACAGCGGCAGCCTGGCAGGCCCGCGAGTTCACCGCCAGCCATGGAGGCACCAACCGTGGTGGCGAGGCTGCCCGACCACCGCGTCGTGCAGCGCCTCGCGCCGCCCCGCCGACCGCCTCCGGCACCGGACGAGCAAGCGGACGCGTTCACCTCCACCGTCTGCGTCGCGCTCACCCTCGTAGTAATGTTCGCCCTGATGGTGACGCTTCAAATCTACCTCGTGGAATCGTCCACTATCCAGGACTTACTCGGCTTTAATATGAGCTTCAACCCCGATACACTGTTCGTTTCCAACGCCACGAGCCAGCCACGACCGCCTGCCAATGCCAGCACCGGGACACCCCGCAACAAGACGGCCGTCTCACTGCCGGGCCGCAAGAACGCGTCGTCGCGACGCAAGGGCCGCGGGGCAGGGCAGCTAGGAGATCCACCTACGCGCGGAGCCGTCCGTCCCGTCGAGTCGCAATCCACGGCTGTCGCTGCGTCTGAAGAGGCGCCGACCACCACCACCACAGCTCCGGCATCGTACACGCTCTGGCCAGACGTGATGTACCACCGGTACCGGTCAGTGTGCATGTACAAGGCACGGCGCAAGACGCGATCGCGAGCCGGCTACAATTTCGGCATCGACGTCTTCCCCTACCACCTGTGCACGGACGCCGTGTACTGCTGCGCCGGCATCAACGCGTCCGACGCGACCATCAAACCAGGCGACCCAACGACGGACGTCTTTCGGCACGGCTGGCGCAAGTTCAGTCAGCTGAAGAGCAAGAACGCCTTCCTCCGGGTTTGGATTGCCGTGGGCGGGCGAGAGGGGGGCGAGGCGAGTGAAGAGGACCGGGGCGCCTACAGCAAGATCACGCGCGAGGAATCGCTCGCGTCGCTGTTCACGGCCAACGCAGTCGACTGGCTCGAGGCGCAGTCCTTCGATGGTCTGCTGCTTTACTGGAAGTTCCCAGAGATCCACGAGATGAACGGCCTCATCGACCTCCTGCGCATCATGCGCGCCTCGTTCCGGCGCCTGGACCACTCCGTGGGCGTCATCGTGCCGCTCGACCACCGACTGCGAGAGCGCTTTGATATGCGCGATCTAGTCGACCTCATGGATGACTACAGCATCCTCGTCGACCCCACAGAGCCCGTGCCGCCTACCTACGGAAAGACGGCCCTCAAGTGGACGCAGGACGTGATCGAGCGCTACGCCGAGGTCTTCCGGGAGACGCAGTACACGGTCCGCGGCCACCGACGCAGTGGGCGATTCCAGCTGTGTTACCCGCTCGACATCGCGTCCACCACGTACACGTTGTATGCGTCCGATGCCGACGACAACACGACCGACGACGGCGTCGATGCCTCTGGTCCCGGACAGGAAGGCCGCAGCACGCGTTCGCCGGGCCGACTTGCCTACGACGAGCTGTGCCTACGACATCGCTGGGACGCGACGCAGGACCGTCCGTACTGTCGGGTCGTTCTGTACGGAAACCAGTGGATCTCGCACCCCACGCCTCACTCGCTCGAGGCGTTCGTGCGAGCACTCATGAAGGTGACCGGGAGCACGCGATGCCTGGGCATCTGGGACCCCTTTTGGGACGATTTTGCTGGACACTGTGACCAAGGCACTTATCCCTTGGTACAAACTATTTTTAATACGGAGCGTGCTATAGAAAAGATGACGAGGCGCACACCTGCCACGAAGGATACCGGTCACGACTGAAGAGACACGCCTGAACATTTTATATTCCTCTCGCCGTGTTCATCTGAGCGACTGTTTGTGCATCTTTCAATGCGCTATTTTTGTTATGCTACAATGTTTTGTTATTTTTGCTTCCTGAAGTTTTCTTCCTTGATTCGAGCTGTAAGCATAAAGAATCTTAACGACGAAGTTTCTTACTCTACCCCAACTCTAGTGTGTATTGCATGTCTTAACAATTCATGTGTTAACATTAGGTGCAGAGGCGATTGCTTGCGTTATAGGCTCCTAACACACAAGTAATAAGCAGCTTTGTTGTTGCTGCGAGACGTCTGCAATGTTCTCCGTGTATTTCCTGCAGTGATATACCATAAGGATGCTTTACGGAGAAGTTAACGTAATATGAACACTGTCATCATTCATGCAGGCTATTGCCCAAGTAGAGCACTCATATTTCGAGCATTTACCATAAATTTATGGCTTGTGCTAACATGTCAATACATCAGTAAGCTCGTAGCATTCAAGAACCTTAGTAATTTAGTTTGAATATGCAGTCAAGGTGTGCTTAATGCCAATAGTCGTGGTTTGGCAGGGAAATGGTCCAAGACGAATAAACATAAGTTAAAAGAAACACTTATTAAACACATGAAAGGGAAGCAATTCAAATAGCGCACAGGGTCAAACTTGTAGTAAGAGAAAGCCGTCGCAAGAACTATGAGGTGAACGTTCATATATGTAGCTAATGAAATATCGGATTAGGGATGCAATACTTAGTTCGGATACACAATATGGGGTACATATGGGGTTGCATGCACAATATGTATGTGTTCGCCTAGAGTCCGACGCACAAATATTTCGTTGAATAGAAGTACTCGGCTGTGCGTCCATCGTGAGGAACGGCAGTAAAAAGAATCGAAAATGTTTGTGGCGTCCTGACGTTTGTTGATGATGATGATGATGTGCCTCTACACATGGCTCATACCCACACTGGGGGATTGGCTAAGAATTGTTGATATGAAGTTTAAAGTTATAACTATTGATTTAACACAGTGGTGTCCTGACTTCTTTCTTGTGTCCGTGTTTGCAAGCCCTGTCTTTTTAGAATGGATGTTCATAAACTCCCGCTAGGCAAGACTCCGCAAATGTGTTTGATAGACAAGATAGCTTCATTTCTGTTACTTAAATTAGCAGGAAATTGATTAAGAAATAAAACTGACTGAAGCCTTTAGCAGCTTGAAATACGAGCGCGTAACTTAAACAGCGACTTCGGAAGACAAGGACAAGCGCATATTACCAACTGAACGTTTATTTCGAAAGCATTGACATATACATACCGAGAGATAAAAGTTCCGCAGGAACAGCCGATAAGAGAACACAACAAAGAAAAATCAAACGATAAAAAAATAATAATAAATTAAAAAATTAAAAATATAACTGCCACACCTGACCAAAGCTTGCATTGCCTTGCAGAAAATAGTTAACCTCTAGAGCATCTGCCGCTTTCCAAGAACAATTTATGGGTTGCTGACACAAGACAGGTGATCACACGCTACGATTGCTGCTTCAATAATTATTCTTGTGCTGTCATCTTTATGTTTATCAATCACAGTTGTGTTGCCAAATTGTACTTTGCGCCCACACCTGGTGACATGTTGCGCTGTAGAAAACCATCTTTCCCGTTACGTACGTTGCACGCATGCTCACACGATCTGCCATTTAGGCATCTCCAGGTTTGACCGATATAACAAGCGCCGCATGAAAGTGGGATCTTGTAGACAACGCTACTGACACACTTAATAAACTGAGTTCTGTGGTTCGTTTTGTACAGTCGTTATGCGCTTCGTTATGCTTCGTTATGCGCTTGTCCTTGTCTTCCGAAGTCCCTGTTTTAAGTTACGCGCTCGTATTTCAGGTACCTTGAATCACCAACTCGCCCAATCAGCTACTTTACCGACTGTTACACATTTAGTTTCAGTGATACGAAATAAATCCAGTGAATAAGAAAAAGCCGCACCTCCCCGAAGGGGATCGTGAGGAAATGCGAATGCATTTGGGTGCACCCGATGAGTGTGCGATTAATTAATGAAGAGAGACGAGAGTGTGCACGTAGAGGCGTAATGCTCGAGTTGCATTGTGTTACACTTCGTCCTAGTGGTATCGTTGCCGCGAGAGATTCGACTTCACCGACTTCCATCGCTATCAAGACACCAAGGCGCGCTCCCTGCATGATATATATAGGTCCGAGCGCGGAGAGGAGGAGCGCCCGAGCTCTCTCTCCGCCGAGCGAGCTCCGCGATGCGAGCGCCCTCACCGGGTACACTCCTCCTCTCCCTTACCCTCCGCTGCTCCGCGATGCGAGCGCCATCACACGCCCGCGCGCTCCTCCTCTCCCTTACCCTCCGCCGCTAACCACCTGCTCCGGTTGCTAGGCGCGGCGCAGCTGTTGCTAGGGGGCGAGGAGGAGCGCACGCGGAGAGATAACACCTGTGCGCACGCCGGCCAGGGACGCAGGACAACCCCCGACAAGAAATGCATTCGCATTTAAAAAGAATCGGACGAAGCTTGCACTAAAGAGAGAGAGAAATAAAAGCAGAGGAAAGGCAGGGAGGTTAACCAGGTTTTGCCTGGTTTGTTACCCTACGCGGGGGAAGGGGAAAGGGGAGAAAAAAAAACCCGCGTAAGGCCTGAAACGGCGAAACTGGACGATTCTGAAGACTAATCTGCTTACTTCTAGGTTGTTTCTAGGCATTAACTAGGTGATGCAAGTTGTTTCTTGGTTGCTTCTAGGTCGTAGCTAGGCTTTAGCTAGGTGATGCTGAGTTGTTTCTACGTTGATTCTCAGCGCAGATGATGATGATGAAATGAACTTTACTTGGTCCTGGAGAACCCCGATCAGACAACCCCCGAAGGGGGGATCGCCGCAGTTGCTGGCCGCGCCCACGCCGGTACTGGAAGACCGTTGCCCTCCGCCCAATCGACAGGTTTGAGTTAAAGGGGCCCTGCAACACCTTTCTTAGTTATATTGGAATAGTCTCATTATTGACGTATGACTCTTCACGAGTCATATGCCGCAAAATTTTTTCGAATCCGTCAAGTCTAAGTGGTGTTACCAAATTATAGAGATCACGTTCCGCAGCTTTCTCCCTCAACTCAACGCCGCGAGCATGGCCGCGAGCGCGCGGAAAGCTAGGCAGCGATTCGAGGGAGGCAGCGCAGAGGAGCGAGGCTCCGCCCAAGAGCGCCGGCGGAGTTTTTTTCTTCATTTTTTTCTCTCTGATGTCTGGGCGCAACCACGTGGTCTGTGCCGCCACTTCCGGTCGGCTTGCGTCGTTCTCGTCGAGCGGAGCCGATATCGCGCGTGCTTGAAAACTGCGCGTCGGTTTGGTAATGTTGGGTGTGCACCTCGAACGCCGTAGTGTTTTCATCGCTCTGCCAACCATGGAAGCAAACCTGCGCGCTCGTTTGGAACGAATGACAGCTGAGATCGGTTTCGGCCCATACTCCGATACACCGCCTCGTAAGACGGCACTGGCAGACGACACCGAAGCGCCGCCATTACCGGACGCCAGCATTCTTATCGGAGACACGCTGCGCCCGTGCCTCGGTCGGTCGTGAGAACGTGCCGACGATGCAGTTCTCAGCTGACGAGGCAACACTCGAACGGCTGCCACTCTCAACGGCAACCGGCGATGGTCAAAAGCACAGAAATATTCACGTTTTCGGCACTGCGCATGGCGAAGAAAACGGAACCACGCAACTACGAGCAGACGAGCTGTCGGTGAGACCGGAAGTGCTAATATTAATGTTTGTTCGGTGCTTTTAACGCGATAACAGAATATAAACATACATATTATCTACTTATTGAACTCAAAATTAATAACGAAAGTAATAATGAGGGTGTTATCGTGATTATAACATCAGCCAATGGTGGAACTGCCGACAATCACGTCATATTTTGCGGACTAATAAATCATTTGTCGAGAGAAGAGGGAGCGATTTTCAGCTGACTTTGAGAATTTATTGTAAATTCCAGGCCGTGCGCATCGCTGTAATATTTGGCTCGCGTGTTGTCGGGAGCCTCGACTACCGATCGGCAGCGCTTTTTGAGCATGTTCGAAAAGTGTTGCAGGGCCCCTTTAAACCACAGATAGTCCCAGACACGACGCGGATGTCAAAACTCCAGAGACAGAACCTCGCGCTGAAACAAAGCGTTCGCACCTCTCATAGGTCTACGGGCACGTCGTCATTGGCGTAGGCCTTCGATCGCTTCGGAGTATTCTCGCAGCCGCTGTTGCCTTTCCCGTTCCTTAATATTCTCTCCTTGTACGCACTCGGGGTCCTCGGCTCGCCGCCATTTTTTGGGCTAACTGTTGCCTTCTTCCTTTTAAATGCGAAGCATTTCTTAGCGAACTTCTGCGACTTTGAGCGTATCTATCTATCTATCTATCTATCTATCTATCTATCTATCTATCTATCTATCTATCTATCTATCTATCTATCTATCTATCTATCTATCTATCTATCTATCTATCTATCTATCTATCTATCTATCTATCTATCTATCTAGCCGCCTACGACTTTGTGCTCTCCTGGCCGTTTCGTTAATCGGATGTATACCAAAATTGCTGTGTCATAACATGGCCTTATCACGAACATGAATGACAGGTCATATAATGAAAATCATGACACGCATGTCATGAACAGCATGATTTACATTCCACGGCCTTTGAGCTCTTGCGGCCGTTCCGTTAATTTCATATATACCAAAATTGGTACGGCGTGACAAGAGTTCATGACGAACATAATGACATGTCCTAACATGCAAATCATGACGCGCATGTCATGTGCAGCATGATTTACATGACATGGTCTCGGGGCGCTCGCGGCCGTTTAAATGAAGGGATACATACGAAAACTGGTATGACGAGACATTTCTGTATGACGAACATAACTGACACGTGGTAACATTAAAATCATGATATGCATGTCATGTATGACATGATTTACATGCCACGCTCATGGCGCACTCGCGGCCGTTTCGCTAGATTGATATACACCAAAAGTGGTACTGTGCGATGTGACTTTATGAAGAACATGAATAACAGGTGGTAGCATGAAAACCATGACATCCATGACATGTATGTCATGATTTACATGCCGCGCTCATGGTGCATTCTCGTCCGTTTCGCTTGCGTGATAGACACCAAAATTGGCGTTACGCGACACGACAGTATGAAGAACGTAAGTGAGACGTGGTAGCATAAAAATCATGAAATGCAAGTCATGTACGACCTGATTTACATGCCACGCTCATGATGCGCTAGCGGCAGTTTCAGTAGATTGATATACAGCAAAATTGGTATTGCGCGATGTGACTTTATGAAGAACATGAATGACAGTTGGTAAGATGAAAACCATGACATGCATGTCATGTATGTCATGACTTAATTGCCACGCTCATGATGCATTCGCGGCCGCTTCGCTAGCTCGATGTACACCAAAATTGGTATTGCGCGAAGCGACTGTATGACGAAGGTAAATGAGACGTGGTAACATGAAAATCATAACATGCATGACATGCACGACATGATTTACATGTCATGCTCATGGCGCACTCGTGCCGTTTCGCTTGCTTGACATACACCAAAATTGGTGCTACGCGACGCGACTGCATGACGAACGTAAATGAGAGGTGGTAACATGGAAATCATGACATGCAGGTTATGTATGTCATGATTTACATGCCGCGCCCATTGTGCATTCCCGGCCGTTTCGCTAGCTTGGTATACACCAAAATTGGTATTGCGCGACGCCACTGTATGACGAACGTACATGAAAGGTGGTAACATGATAATCATGACATGCATGAAATGTACGACATGATTTACATACCATGCTCATGGCGCACTCGTGGCCGTTTCGCTAGATTGATATGCACCAAAATTGGTATTGCGCGATGTGACTGTATGAAGAACATGAATAACAGGTGATAACATGAAAACTATGACATGCATGCCATGTATGTCATGACTTACATGTCACGCTCATGGTGCATTCGCGGCCGTTTCGATAGCTTGATATACACCAAAACTGGTTTTGCGCGATGAGACTGTATGATGAACATTAGTGACAGGTGGTAACATAAAAAACCATAATATTCATGTCATGTATGGCATGATTTACATGCTCTACTCATGGTGCACTCGCGGCCATTTCGCTCCTTTGATATACACCAAAATTGGTATTGCGCGATGTGACTCTATGACGAACATAAATGAGAGGTCTTAACATGCGAATCATGTTATGCATGTCATGTACGGTATGATTTACATGTCACTGTCATGGTGCGCTTCCGGCCGTTTTGTTAACGTAATATATACCAAAAGTGGTATGGCATGACACGAGTGCGTGATGAACATAAACGACAGGTCATGCTTTTATATACCAGAATATGCGTTTCATTGGCATGGTGTACACTAGATTGTGCATGCATGCGTGCATGGCAAACATGCGATATATGGTGGACTAGATGCCATGGCATGAATGATTTCATTTGGCTCAAAGACAAACAAGGCGATGTATGCAGCTCTTTGCTGGCTGCTTCGCATTACATCGATTCCCACAGTGCGTGGGATCTGCCGAATTTTTTAGTGTAAGTTGTATGTAGTTGGATTTACGCAATTTTTGTGGCACATACCCGTTTGATGGCGATAGTTTTCTTCTTCATTTTCAGTGGACCAGTGGTGATTAGTGGGATTTAGTCAATTTATGTGGCACATACCCGTTTATGATGATAGTCTTTTGGTACGCGGTGAACAAGGAACGACTTGCCAAACTGCTTCGCAGCTAAAAGCGAGGGCGAAGTTCCTGCATCGTGCAGCGCTCGCTTCCTGTTTTATTTAATTTGCTTGGCATTCCCCTTTATTTATTTACTTGCCATTCCCCTTTATTGAAAAAAAAACGTCAGGCCTTCACGGAACGCGCAGCACAGTCACAGCGAAAGCAGAAAAAGCGACCATTTTAGAGCCCGTTGTAAACTATCTTGGGGCGACTGATACACTTGTAGGGTATACACTAAGCCATAAATCATCGTAATTCAAAAAGTTATCACACTGCTTTCAGGTTGTTGTCATCTTTTGCAAGTCAAGCTTTGCATCACAGCTCACATGCCTGTCAGGAGCTCAAGTGTCGTTGTTCTTATGACAGCAAGTAAAGTCAATAAAACGACGCATTTGTTTCTGCGTAGGAGAAATCGCATGCTTCATATGCCGCATGAGATTCTTCGCGTTGCCTCGCAAGTCGAAAACCTTCGCAGAGAATTCTTTCACGGAAAAATACTGCACTTAATGAAGGTCTCCACTTCAAAGCTTTCACTGGCTCTATATTAACCCATATTGTGTATTCAACCTAATAATTGCAGCTTCAGTGAAAGAAGAAAAAACTAAAACAAATTCTGTTTCGATATGAATGCACTTCACGCTTCCTCGCCTGCTGTAAGAAAAAAGGGCTCCGAAAAATCTGCTTACGAGTGAGTATCAGAGCAAACGACCAGAGGGAACAGAAGAGAGAACATTAAGCGCTCTATGTCCTCTGTTCTGTCCCCTCTCGACGTTTGCGCCGATAAGCCCTCTTAATCGTGTTGCACCAACACGCCCAATCCTACTATCTTCCGAAAAGCCACTTTACGAACATCATCATCATCATCATCATCATCATCAGCCTGTCTACGCCCACTGCAGGTCAAAGGCCTCTCCCATGTTCCGCCAATCAACCCGGTCCTGTGCTTTCTGCTGCCACGTAATACCTGCAAACTTCTTAATCTCATCTACCCACCTAATTTTCTGTCTCCCCCTCACGCGTTTGCCATCTCTTGGAATCCAGTCAGTTACCCTTAATGACCACCGGTTATCCTGCCGACGTGCTACGTGCCCGGCCCATATCCATTTCTTCTTCTTGATTTCAACTATGATGTCCTTAACCCCCGTTTGTTCCCTGACCCACTCTGCTCTCTTCCTGTCTCTTAAGGTTACACCTATCATTTTCCTTTCCATCGCTCGCTGCGTCGTCCTCAATTTAAGTTGAACCCTCTTTGTAAGTCTCCAGGTTTGTGCTCCGTAGGTAAGTACCGGTAAGATGCAGCTGTTATATACCTTCCTCTTGAGGGATAGTGGTAGATTACCAGTCATGATTTGATAATGCTTCCCGAATGAGCCCCAACCCATCCTTATTCTTCTAGTTATTTCACTCTCATGGTTCGGCTCCGCGGTTACTACCTGTCCTAAGTAGACGTACTCCTTTACAACTTCCAGTGTCTCGCCACCTATCGCAAAGCGATGTTCTCTGCCAAGATTGTTCCACATTACTTTAGTTTTATGCATATTAATTTTCAGACCTACTCTTCTACTTTCCGTATCCAGTTCAGTAATCATGAGCTGCAATTCGTCTCCCGCGTTACTCATCAATGCAATGTCGTCAGCGAATCGTAGGTTACTGAGATACTCTCCATTAACTCTTATCCCTAACTCTTCCCAATCTAGGGCCCTGAAAACCTCCTGTAAACACGCGGTGAATAACATTGGAGAGATCGTGTCTCCCTGCCGTACGCCCTTCTTTATTGGGATTCTGTCGCTTTCTTTATGGAGGACTATAGTGGCTGTGGATCCGCTGTAGATTTCTTCTATTATGTTTATATAGGCTTCGTCGATGCCTTGATTCCGCAGCGCCTGCATGACTGCTGATGTCTCCACCGAATCAAATGCCTTCTCGTAATCTATGAAGGCTATGTATAGGGGTTGGTTGTATTCCGCACATTTCTCTATCACCTGATTGATAGTATGAATATGGTCTATTGTTGAGAATCCTGTACGAAATCCTGCCTGGTCCCTTGGTTGATTGAACTCTAATGTCGTATTAATTCTGTTAGCAATTACTTTTGTAAATAGCTTGTAGACAACGGACAGTAAGCTTATGGGCCTGTAATTTTTCAGGTCCTTGACGTCCCCTTTCTTATGGATCAAGATGATGTTGGCATTCTTCCAAGATTCTGGTATCCTCCCCGTCGAGAGGCACTTCGTATACAGGGTGGCCAGTTTCTCTAACATAATCTCTCCACCGTCTTTCAACAGGTCTGATGTTACCTGATCCTCACCAGCTGCTTTGCCTCTTTGCATTCCCTTTAGGGCTTTCTTTACTTCTCCTGTCAATACTGGTGGGATGTCATATTCCACTGCGCTATTACTCCTCCTTACGTTATCATCCTGAATGCCTCGGCTGCTGTACAGATCCCTGTAGAACTCTTCCGCTACCTCAACTATTCTATCCATATTGTTGGTGACCTTGCCTTCCTTGTCCCTTATTGCATACATCTGATTTTTGCCTATGCACAGTTTTGTCTTCATAGCTTTGAGGCTTCTTCCGTTCTTTAGGGCGTGCTCAATTCTCTCCATATTATACTTTCTTATGTCGGCTACTTTACGCCTATTGATTAACTTCGAAAGCTCCGCCAGCTCTATTTTGTCTGTTGCATTTGAGGCTTTCATAGCTTGACGTTTCTTAATGAGGTTTTTCGTCTCTTGGGATAGCTTACCAGTGTCCTGCCTAACGACTGTACCCCCGACTTCCACTGCACACTCCTTGATGATACTAGTCAGATTATCATTTATTGCGTCAACGCTAAGGTCGGTTTCCTCGGTTAAAGCCGCGTACCTATTACGAACATCAATGAACCTTTATTCCGTGGTTGGTGTTCAACACCTACGAGACATATAACAGAAAATAAGCTTGACTTGAGGACAATTTCATAATATGTAGCTGTTTTTTCAACCTGAGCAGGCACCTCATACTTGCGGGCCGCGCCCAATCAGAGCGCGTCTCGGCTTCTGACGTCAGCACGAGGACACGCGGCACGGGGAACGAGGAAGAAGAACAAGCGAAGCGGGGCGAATCGGACGCTCCGCAACAGCTCTCCAGCCCCCAGGACGAACCCTCACGACGGAGGCAGCACCGCCGGTGACGGTCGCTCGGCCGAGCGGCCGCTCCGGGGCCGGTCCCGAGACGACCGGCGCCCCGGGAGGCCCTTGGTCGACGCAACTCGAAAATTCGACCTCAGTCATGTGCATCGTGATGACCCTCGTAGTAATGTTCGCCCTGGTCGTGCTGCTCCAGACTCGCATGATCGACAACGCGTCCTTCCGCGACCTCATGGTCCTCAGGGGCGTCACCGTAGGGCGCAAGCGCACCGGCAAGTTCGACCTGCTCGAACCGGACCCTGGCGAAGAGGGCGTCTCGAAGCCCGTCGCCGCCTCCGCTGCTGCCGCCGCCGCTGCTGGTGCTTCCGCTGCTGGCCCCGCCAAGAGGGCGGCCACGAGACGGCGACCGCCGCCCGGAAGCTACCTTCCTAAGCGGGTGTTTGACAACGAAGAGGTAAAGGGTGAACACTCATTCCTTGAGCCTACAAGTCCGAGCAGTTGAAAACAGCATGCGCGTTTATTGTCGAAGATTAGACGGTAACTGCTTAGATCGCTGAAAAGGCTTAGAAACGAATGACAAGTGTCAACGCCGTTCGATAACATTTTTCAAGATCTAGGCTAACAGAGTTTCGAGTCTTTCGTCCCCTACACCTAAGTTTCCTGAAAAAACTATTAGTGACAACCCTGGCACTACCTGAGACGCCGATACGACATAGTGTCATAATTTGTCTGTTCCTCTGTGTCATCCTTGCATCTGATGTGCCCTGCCAAACCCAATCATGACTAACTAGCCACCTTGTACCTCTTAGGCAATGGTGTCAATGCGTGCTTCAAGCCTGGCGATGTAGCCTGGATAATTATGGCAGAGTGACCTAAACTTCGTTCTTCTGGCTTCAAATAGCTTTGCGTCCATACAACGTCATATAAGCTGGCAGTAACAGAAAGTTGCTGCCGGAAAGGTGCTGATTTTTGTTGAATACGCAGGGTGACCAGATTCTTAAGAACGCTGGTTGAGTGGATTTTTACACGAGATCAGAGGCACGACACAATGCTGTCAAGCTCCATTTTTAATACGTTAGAGAGAAAGGGGAAAGAGACGGCAATGGCGCACTTCCGTGTACATGGCACCATCTCATGATCATCGATTACGCTACTAACAAAGGGTGCAAGGAAAAGTGTGCAGAACGCTTACGTTATGATTTGGTGCATAGCTATCGCTTCGACCTCTCTGCCTGTGTTTCTTTCCTTGTCGCATTCTGTTTACATATTTATTATTCTCTTCACGAAAAAAATTAGTCACATACATGTCAACATACGATGCTTCTCATAGGCGTGCGCACAGTGGGGGAGGGGTGGGGGGGCGGCCGCCCCCCTTAATCACCTAAGAGGGGGGCGCGCAAAATTTGGCCCGTACATTGACCCTTCTAGTCACCTAAGAGGGGGGGTTGGCGAAAAATCTGCCCCATACATTGACTTAGTAGGGTGGGGGGACGCTGCGATGAACCTTCCCCCCCCCCCCTGATGGGGAACCCTGCGCACGCCTATGATGCTTCTACAAGGGACTTAATCCGGCTTGAATCTTATTCGCCTCAGGTAGTTGCCAAGGACACCGCCATCGAAATTTTCTCGGAAGACGCCGATCTCCCATCCACGCTGTTTCCCGAGGCTTCGTCGAGCCGGACGGCACGGTCGGTCTGCATGGTTCACGGGGGCCGAAGCATCAGCAACCGACGAAGCCGTCCCCGGAATTGTAACTTGACAGAACTGCAACCGAGCGAGCTACCAACACACCTGTGCACAGACATCGTGTACTGCTGCTTCGGCCTTGACCAGTTCTTTAATGTAACCACGACGCCAGAGACGTTGCGTCTCGTACAAAACCTGCCTCGAAAAACGGAGGCCACCCGATTCTGGCTCGCCGTTGGCGATGGCGAAGCCTCCAACGGCAAGTTCTCGGTGGCTTGCCGCGACGAAAAATCGGCCCTCACTCTCTCCATGAACATCCTCAGCTGGCTGAAGGCGCATGACTTCGGGGGCGTCTTCCTGTACTGGACGTACCCGTCTATGCAGGAGACCCAGCTGCACGTCAAGCTGCTGAAGCTGATGAAAGAACTGTACAAGCTGACGGGCAAGCTGGTCGGTGCAGTCGTACCGTACGAGCAACAGTTGCGAGAGCACTTTGACATGCCCGCCTTGGTGGCTCTTCTCGCCCCGTACAGCATCCTTGTGACACCACCAGTTACGGCAGCCCAACAGCCTTCCTTCGCGAGGACATTCGCGCCATTTAAGGTGGACTTTCTGTACAAGTACAACCGCATCCTCTGGGAGACGAAGGACAACATCCTTCACAAGGACGGCAGGTACCATCTCTGCTACATGACGTCCCTCGCCGGCTGGTCCTTCACCATGGCTCGTACCACGAACAGAAGCGACGCCGGAGGTATGGCTCTGGGTCCAGGAAAGGCGTTCCCTGGGTCCGCACAAGCGGGCCGCCTGGCGTTTGATGACGTCTGCAAGGCCACGTACGACATTGAAGACGACACGAAGTACAGCGTGGTAGCGATCAAAGGAAGGAACTTTATAGCCTACATGAACCCTAATGTGTATCGGAAAGTGCTGTATGCCCTAGCGAACGCTACCAGGCATGGCGGCTGCTTCGGCATTTGGGACATGAACTGGGACGACTACTGCGGTTTTTGTGGATTGGGCAAGTTCCCGTTCAGCGGTGTCCTTTACAACGCCCTCTTCGAATCCGGCAGGTTAAAATAAATGAACCCAGCAAGAGCAGGCAGCCGAGTCGTGTGTACTGTGGTGAATAGCAGAAATGCTGTCATTTAAAAAGCGAATCACTCGTGACGATAGTACCATAGTATTGCGCGGAACACATGTGATACATGATTCAACTTATGGCGTGTTTATTACTGCATTTTATAACGAGCAATTACACTCTTTAACGCTTTTGCGAAAGTAGCACCTGCTGTGCAAATGCATTGCACGCGCTCGACAACGCTGGTAGAAACTTCGATGCAAACAGGAGGGAGCACGCGGACGGTCTCTCCCCCCCCCCCCCTCCACCCTAATACCTGGTCTTTGCACCGCAATCTTATCATAATAGCCTCAGTGGGAGGAGGTTGCGAAAAGCGGAGGGGCCCTGCGGTTAAACTTGTGACCTCCCCGCACCCCCTCCCTCCCTCCCTGATGGAGAACCCTGCGTATGCCTACGGTGCGACGTACAGGTCAGCAAGGATCCAGAAAATACTTGACGGAATGATGCGACGTCGCCAACACTTGTGTTCCATATATTCACATCAATGCCACTTTACACCAACTCCTTGAAATCGTCACAGTCGAAGCATGCCAAATTCCTCCAGTTATTCTGCAGGAAATGCGGCCAAATTCAAGGTGCCCGTTTTGGGGCAATGCGACAAATAAAACAATACGCTCTATCTACACTACAGTACTGAACTTAATGAAAAATATCCACCCACTACTCGGCCAATCCCCTGTGTTGGGTGTGAGCCATCGTCAGAAGTCAACGACAACCTCAATGAGAAAGACCGATCACGAAACACTTCATATATGCGAATTGAGCAAGTATTGTTTAATGCACTGAGGTACAGCAGCTTCAATGAGAATTAACGACACAAGGCGAAAAAAATATATCACAATGACTCTCGCTTTTGGAAGTTTCTGCAACCGACTCATATCGCAGGCCTCAAAGCTTTACACATGCGAGTCGTTCTTCACGCGTTACGCCTACGGCCTGAAATTCTCGCGTCAAGCAAAAGGCCGTGACACCTATCACGAATGCACAAAACAAACGAAGCGGCGTCCTACGGCACTTTGTCGGGCAGTTTTCGCGTCTTGACGGGCATTGGCTACCAGACTCTAACACCGACTTTCTTCTTCAACCATTTGATGAACCAGGTCGTTTCGTTCAAGTTCTCTCGATCGTCTAGGACGCTCCGCAGAACCACGCCCCCAGTCGACAGTTTCACGTTCGCGACGTTGAGGCTCGCGTTTCCCTTGCTGAGTGGCCTCGTTGCCAAGAAGAACTCGTCCTCCACGGCACCGGCGACTGCCGCGTCTAGGTCGCCGCCATCGTCTCCTCCACCTGTTTCTTCAGTGTCGTTGAGCGCGGAGCCTCCTCGGTGCCGGTCGGCCCCTTGGTGCTGCCTGGAGAGGCGCTGTTGCGCGGCCTGTCTGGAGGCCATCTCTTCGCTGTGCTTGCGCAGCCACACGTGCATGACGAGCACGATGAGCGTGAACATGGTGGCGACGTAGAAGACGACGGCCGGGTTTTGGCCAACCGAGGCTCCTAGGGGCGTTCGGCCCCGCAGCACGCCTAGCATGGCGCCGCGCTGACGCCGTTGGCGCTGCTGCCCACTTGCTTGCTCCCTGCGCCATGGCACGCACCCACTACGGGGGACAAACCTAGAAGCCGCCGATTAAACGGAGGACGGAGTATAAAACTGAATATAGAAAGCACCGGGCAGGTTAACGTAAGAACTAGGGAAGCAACTAAAGTAGGCTAAATTCCTTGAGACTTTTCTTTATTTTGTAAAGCACCTATTAGTAGCCACAGTAGCAATAAAGTCAGCGCTGCACGTGAGTGCTTCTTTGTCGTCCGTGTTGTATGTCGCCTTGTACAAGTCAATTCAAGATGAAGCAAGACCAGCTAGCCCGGGTGTGAATTCTGTTACCTAGTAGTAGATAAATTATTAGTAAATTAGTAAATAAACAGCTATTCTCCTTTCCTGTTCGATGACTGTCATATGCATTCCCGTGGCTAAAGCCCATAACCCATTTCTGTTGACTCTATTATGCATACTACGCTTAAACACTGTAACCATTTCATATATCCTTATGCAATATTGTCAGAAGCCGTTGAAATTTTTAGTATGCAGGAATATGGCATTGGAAGGAAATGTATCATCAAATGGAATTTTCATATTGCGGCCTAGTTTCGGGGAACGATCCCGCATATATGAACTTGTGTTGCCGCAGTCGTGCTTGCAAAAACAGAAATTAGGGGGTAATAGACGGCAGCAGCGTTTGTGCGATAGCGCAGACAATCTTTTTTTAATAAGTGCATATTGTGAATGTTTCAATAATATTCGCAAATGTTTAGATATGTTATTACCGTAATGCTTTGAAATGTGCAGGCAAGTGGGAGAAATCGCGTTTCCTTAATAATTTTTTCAGCAAATTTGAATTCGCCGGAGTGCGGCAAGCCGGAGCGACGACTATCGCAGTAAAGTGGACGCATGCAGGCTTTCGTTTTTGTCGCTAAAGTTTGTTCGCCCTACGTTATACCAACAAAAGCCCCTCTATCTCTCTCGTGAGAACGACGCACTGATTATGACGCTTTAATGGACCTCATCTCATCCCCGTCGCCTATTTCGCTAGTACCATGATCTATATTATTCTCGATACCAACTAGCCCATCTTTCCACCTTAACTCTCTCACCCTACGCTGTGAAAGAAATGTTTTGCACTTGAAGTTCTGACGCGTAATCCAAGGAGAACCGTTGTTTTGGCACAAGAATCTTGGAACGAAGATCAGTGTAGTAGTCAATGACAGAAGCAAATCGAGTATCAGGAGGCAATGGTTTGATCCCCGGCGTATGCAGACCCGATTCATAATAGGCAATCTCCCGTTGCCATGACCACCATCCGCCAGTGATACACCGCCACACAAGAGACCGGAGCCCACATAGCCTTTTGCCACAACGCTAACTTCCAACCTTTTTCGTTGCTCATACTGCTCGGCGGCACCACATCTTGAGAGGTAGTTTCGCCTAGAGTTACTGTATATACTACCTTTAGATAGCAGAGTTGCGCATAGGTCTAGCTAGCAACCAGAGCTATGTGGTAAAGTCGCACTCCATTTTTGCAGGCAACATGCCTATCATGTCGCCGATTAACATGGCAAGCGTGTCGAAGACCGGCGATAAACATTGACTATCGATTACGAGTGTTAATTCAGTTCGCAGCAGCGGCGGCGTCGAGAAATACAAAAATTGGCTCGAGCGTCAGCTTCTCCACAATGCATGGTTGCTAGCGGCGTTTGGAAGACAGATGCGCAACTCTGCTACCTAAAGGTAGCATATACAGTAACTCTAGTTTCGCCTACACTGCGTTTCACGCAAATCCCCATGTCGTTTGCTCTCTTCCTCGAAATTTGTGCTTTGCCTTCTCCATGCATGTATCTCGCTGGCGTATGAAGTCGTTTCATCAGAAACGAGGGCGCATGCGTTATTTTGTTGAAGTGTTTCGTTGTTTTCGCTACGTGCTTGCGTGCGAGATAGGCGCGTCGTGCAAAATGACTAGAAAGAAGGTGACAAAAAAAGCTCGTCTTTGCGCATTCAGAGTACACAGGGAATAACGGTTTCCATGGAAACAAGTTATACGTCGAATCGAGAAAGTTTGTACCGGCGAAATGCGCGAGAGAGGGAAGTGTAAGTATATAGCTCAGAAAAGAGAAAGAGAGGAAAATACAGGTAAGCCCAAAGTCAAAAGGAAACGAGCCACGCAGGACGCGACCATCATCGTCAACGACGCCGGAGACGAGAAACAGGCGGCGACACGGACACATCCAAAACGAACAAGTGATTGATGAATCTCGAAAAGTCGCGAGCGCTGTACCGAGTCAGGGAGAAGCGCGAAAGGAATAACTCTTCGCGGCGCCCCTGCGACCGGCTCGTTGGTTGCCGCCGACGCCTCTTTTATAAACAACTAGCTCGCACGCACCGCCGGAGAAACAAAGTAAGCACGAGGATAGAATAAAAACAAAAGAAAAAATTGGAGCGCGACTCGCCGGGTGGGGAGAACCGGTGAATTGGCGAGATGAAACAAGATGCAGCACGGACCCACGCGCCGTATGTGGCGTTGGGACTTTTTTTTTTTTTCTTTCGAGCCGAGGCTCGTTTCGAGAAAAGAAGACACACGTTATGTTTGAAGATGCACCGGAGAGAAAGTCCTCTTCGCAACGACGACAACTTCGATGGGAAACGAGCGGAGCGCATTGCTCCACGGGGTATCGCTCCCGAGTGTTTTTTCTTTTGTTTTTTATTATCCTCAATCCCAGGTGGCGCGGAGGTACGGTCGCTTTGAGCTCGTAGTTAGACGTCCACGTGCCGGAGTTTACGCTATAAAAGAACCTCCGCCAAGGAGGGTATTGAAACTGAAGTTTGTTTCTTTCCGCGAAGGTGGAAAACGAAGTGCGGAGGAAAATGCGCGTATGTCCACTATAATACTGCTGACCGTTGCAAACTGTCTTATAATTTGATTGGCTTAACGCGTGCGACGTTATACCACGTACAAGTACGTGGTGCAAGGCAAGATACTATGAAGCACGTTACGCCCCAGTGCCTTATTTTCAAAAGCAGTCCGCTCCGCAGAAAATCGCCTGTGCACGCACGTGCGAAGAACTCGCTACCGAAGGATGCTAAAAAAGAAAAACAAAGAAATATAGTGCTATAAATACAATAAACAAATACGAACTAGCAGCACAGAAACAAGAAAGAAGTACGACGAAGTTGAAGTTACATGTCACCACGAATGCATTGAGAGCTACGAATTCAGATAACTATACCCACGCCTTAGGAGCGCTTTGGTCTGGGCAAGTTGGTGCGACATTTGCGAAGTTAACCAGCACGAAAGACGAGACGAAACACACATGTGCAATGTGTCTTTCGTCTTGCACATGCACATGCAGTACCGGTCCAGTTTGTACATGTGTCTTTCGTCTAGTCTTTCGTGCTGGTTAACTTCGCAAATATACCCACAGCGTTCGCGATTGGAGGTTCGTCGAAGCGTAAATTCTCGTAATGCCGTCCGTACACTGTGTTTATCTAACTAGTTGTTTCTGTCTTGTTTATACTGCATTTAGCCGGCCCTTATCTTTTGTTTCTACATTATCGGTTCCTTAAGTGGCGGCTTGAATGCGATGTTTTGGTACTGTTCTCCGGGGGTGGCCGAAATATAATGGCATTTTCATGATTTCAAACGTCACGGCGACAGTGCATTACTGCCAGAGCAAATGAAAAAGAAGCACCTACCACGTCCTTCACTAAAGACAATTCTAAGAATAAATTACGTCTTGCGTTGAACCATCAATAAGCAAGAATTGAGTAAGCTCTGCTATTATTATTATTATTATTATTATTATTATTATTATTATTATTATTATTATTATTATTATTATTATTATTATTATTATTATTATTATTATTATTATTATTATTATTATTATTATTATTCAATATTTCTCATATTGTCTTATTTTACTCCTCCCCTTTAGTGTTCATTTCTCTTTGTCTACGTGTTTTTGCTCTTTTTATTTCTGAAGACTGTCTGTATTGTATTGTTTATTTTTATTGATTTTATTTTTGCGTGCGCCTGCACAAAGACCTCACGGTTGTTCCTGGGCACGTTAAATAAATGATTGATTGATTGATTGATTGATTGATTGATTGATTGATTGATTATTATTATTATTATTATTTATGATGGTGTTGTTTCTTATTCTACAGTTTCATATGCGCGAGCTGTCATTTATTTTATAGCTAATTTTCTTTTTTTCCATCTTTCTCTAAAATGAGGCCTGTCATAAGCGCACAACTATACACAAGACAGAAAAAGGCTATCCTTGCGCGCTTAACTTTTTTACCTTAACTAAGCATGCGCGCGCTTAACTTTTTTTTTTCCTAATCCTGAACAAATTACGCAACAGTGCGCTCGACCATGAAAGAACAAGCTTTTATCATTTCTGCTGAACGCTGTCTTTCTTTCTTATGTTCCACCGGATCTTCACACTATTACCATCCAAAAATAGCCTCGTGGAAAACCTTCCTTGATTAAAAAGGTTACAAGGCCGCAGTGGCGCGGCAGTAACTCGGATAACCGCGTATTCTTGTAACGTACGCCTCGCTAACATCCGGGCCAGGCTTGTTCCTACAGCATCAGCCGCAAGCTTGTTACGCATTCTGTCTGGTTCCCGGCGCGATTCCCCATTTCGATGGAGCACACGCGTTCCTCAGAAATCCGGCCGCTATCAGTTTCTAATTTTCCACGCCACAGCTCGGACAGCCCCTTTAATCTCTCGCCCACGCAATGCTGTCGTAAATGAGTTTTAGTCGGAAGCGTGCGTGCTGTACGCTCGAAGAATCGGTAACAGAAAAAGAGCACGGACGAAGGATCACAGAACGCAATGGTTCAGAGGCGGCGGCCGGCGACCGTGGTGGCGAAAATTCGCCCCGGCGTTTCGTCTGCAGCGCCGCGGTCCCCTGCCGACTGCGTAATAAATCATGCGCAGCCTTTTTCGTCGCTTCGTCGCGCCTTGCCCCAACCCTGCCTGTGTGTATTATAACAGCGAGCTGTGTAGTTTTTTCGCCTCATCCACCTATACGCTCCTTCCGGGGCCAAACGCCTTCTGCCTGCCCTGCGCTGGCAGTGAACTTGCTTTCTCTTAGCGTTACCTTTTCCTTTTGCGGGGCGACGCACTGCCCCGAGTAAACGGTTTCCTTTCGCGGAAGAACAGCGAACGTGACGCCGCATCCTCAACGTTTATTTCCCAACGCGAGCCCGATTCCCCGGGCGACTCGACGTGTTCAGAGAGGCGCGGCTTCTTAGTGCGACGCGTCGCCCGCCGCTTGTTTCGACTTCGAGGAGGCTGGGTGCCTCTTCGTTCGACGCGTTTCCCCCTGCCATGGTGTGGCTGGCGTCTTGAGGAGGAGGTAAACGCCTTAGCGACCGAACGTCGCACTTCTTGGCTGCATTCGAGCGATTGTAGGCGCGAAAGACTTAACTGATGATAAATTAATAAGACTATATAGTATTGATCATAGCTGAAGGGAAAAGTTTAATGCGTGTGGAAGTTAGCCAAGCGACATGGCCGTAGCGAAATTATGAGAGAGGGAGGAGGAGGAGGAGGAATAAACTTTATTGAGAACCAGCAATGTGAGTGGCGCGGCCGAGGTCTCCCACGTGGAGACGTCGGGGTCTTGCCTCTTCGCCGCCTCGCGGGCTTGCCGGGAGGACCATAGCTGATTGTCGACGTGGAAGCTGCGCAGCGCGGCGCGCCATCCTGACGATAGGGTATCGGCATTAACTTCCTTATATTGGACCTGACATTCCCACAGCATGTGTGGAAGCGATGGTACTTCTGTCTTGCGTATGTTACAAATGTTTGTAGTGTATATGTCGGGCTAAATGTTGTGATATCGTGACAGTGATGAACTAATAAAGAGAATAGAATGGAATCCAGTAGAATAGAATTGATGTTCACTTCATGAGCACTACAATCATGAGGATCGAGTGAGAGAAACAGTTGCTCTTGGCAGCTGTTTCTCTCACTTCAATTAAAAACTAAAGCGACATTTAGCGTAACTTGCGCTGGAGGCGCAATGCTAAAGAGACAGCCAAGCTGATGGGCACCTGTGTAGTCCTGGCTTTTGCTGTTTTGCTAAGTTTTGCCAATTTTCTCTCTCTTTCGTTATCTCTTTATTCCTTCTTCTATCTTCTCTATTTCTTCTATGTCTTTTTCTCTGTTTAGTTCTATTTATTTATTTCTCTCTCTCTTTATTTCTCTTTCTAGCTCTTTCTATCTTTCTTCCTCTTTCAACCCTTTCTTTCTTTCTCTCTCTCTCTTTCTCGCTTGCTTCTTCCTCCTCTCTATCATTTTCTCTCTCTGTCTCTCATTCTATTTCTTTCTCTCTCTTTATTTGATTCTATCTCTTTCTCTATTTCCTTTTTCTGCATTTCGTTCTCTCTATTTCTCATTATTTCTATGCTAGGCTTTACTCTATCTCTTCCTCCTCACCATCACATTTCTCCTCCTCACGCTCGTTTCCCTTTCCAACCCCTTTGCTACACTGACTATAAAAGGCTATGCTATGCTCTGCTAGCGCGCCTTCAGATCGAGGATACGCGGGTACGAATCCCGCCTCTTGCGGATTTTCTTTTCGCCAATAATTTCTCTCTCTCTTTCTTTGTATCTCTTTTCTTTTTTTGTCTCTCTGCCTCTGTACTCGTTCTCTCACACATCAGGGTTATTACGGGCCACGCCGGAGGAATCCGCGCACGTGTTCTGGGAGCGAAGCAGAAGAGGACGAAGATGAAGAAGAGGATGAAGAGAGCACGTGCCGGTTCCTGATGATGATCATTTCGGTTTCCGGCAGATAAATTATGGCGAGCTTAAACAGCTTCGCTGCTAAAAACACATACTAACCCACACAACAAACACGAGCGTGAATGTTATTTGCAGAGGCACGTTGAAGCCAGTATACTGCAGGGCTGCTCTAAGTGAATTAGCTGGACGCATTTGAGATTAGACGTTGCACGAAGACGTCGATCCACCTCATAATGCTCGACTCAAAGAAAAAAATCGTGCATAGGCTGTTGCACGCTGACTGCTTCGAATAACATTGATTCCCACAATGCGTGGGGTCGGTCTATTCTTTTTTATTATTATTATGTATGGTTTTTCGTAAGTGAAAATCCACCAAATTCAACGAAGGTACATTTCATCGCACTTATAAGGTCGTGGCACAACGGCAGTTGTACGTATTGAGTCGGAACAATAATGTGGACCATATTGCAGTTCTTCGCCGTTCCACAAGCTACGCTGAAAGCCTCAGAAATTCTACCACAATCGGCCCTACTTCACCACTTATTGGTAATGGTATTACAGTCAGATCGCATCAGTCAAACCATGGGGTACCGAAAACATGGCTAGTTGTGGCGTGACTCTGCCTGCGATGCCACGGAGGGTAGGCAACCATTGAACCAATACAATATGGCTTAACCTGGAGGGCATTTTACGTAAATATAATTATTGTCGGTTGCAAGCTGGTCTTACAAAGCGTGGTGACCTCAGACTTTGTAGACCCAACAGCGAACAACCTAAGATCATCTCATGGAGGAGCTATACGTTACACAATCTTTCACTACACGCGCTACTTTATTCGCATAAAGGAAAGACCATATTTTTTTTATTACTGTCTAGTAGAGTTTGTAAAGATTTTCCTTGCTGTCGTGGTTACCAGTACCTCTCCTCGCAAAACATTCTTTCGCGCGAACAACTTTGCGCTAAAGGGCTCTCGATTTACGTAACACTGTGATGAGTGACCCTTACAAGCAGAACAGTTAGCAAGTGACAGTTTTACTAGCGCATTTCTCGGCGACGAACGCTGCTTTTGTATAAACACCCATGTCTAAGATAAAACAGGTGGTACTATACTTTTCCTTTGCCACAGCAGCCACCCTATTACTAGCCTAAGGACACCAAACAATTTTATAAGGGTCGAAACCATGCTACTGCTGAGTCCGTGTTTAAAAACAAAAGCATTGACCGAGAACACAATATTCAGCATGAGGTGAATGCAATCACAAATGTCACTAAGCATGCGCCGAGTACCGAAACCTTCTTTCCAAATTGATTGAACAATTTGCGAGTGCCTAATATAAGAACTAACTAATTGTTCAGGCAAAGTCCAGCTGTATAAGCCACTCGTACAATATCGGCCATCTCAAAGGAACATCCGGTGTCTGTGCAATCATTAAAAGGTCCAGCAGCACGGTGCATGGAAAATATCTCGTGACCTACTTGTTCAAAGAGCAGCACTTTGAGTCAACAATGTCACAGAGCAGCCGTCGGCAAACAAGAAGCATCCCGATAACGTTTTCCTTTATTATTAATTTTTGTTTTGCTGGCTCACTTAAAGTGATAGCTGTAACGCAATGACATAAGCGTGCACGTGAATGACCCTTTTAAGAATAGCTCCTTAAATGGAATTAAGCTCGATAGATACTTGTATAGGTGTGTACAACCTAATAGGACTTTTGGGGGGCCTAGTTGGTCCCTTGTGTACCTTCCTTGTGTGCCGTGTTTGTATTGCGCTAAGTAATTTTTGACAGTGTGTACAACCCTTCTATAGTTCTATCGATTCGCGGTGCCGTTATCGAAAACAAACGCGAACAAACTTTTCTCGTTCACCCTTAAGCTGCACTAAATTAATGCGCTTTTTCAGCATGGACTACTTTGCAAATGACGCTTAAACAACCGTGCATCAGCGAGCACGCTTCTGAAGTTTGCAAAAAGCGAAGTTTGGAAAATTTATCACGAACACGTGCGGCAAGTCGTGCGATGCTAGCTGAACACAATGGTTCTTGTCAGAAGCTGGTTTCGTGCTTCCGCAAAGACTACATGCAAACACCCTAGCGCCGTTTTAAGGGAACAGTTGCGGTGGTGGAAGAGGAAAAGATGCTAATCTAAGCTTCTGCCCTCAGTCTCTTCTATCAGCAATCGTAGTTTACGGTCAGGGCGATGCACTTATCTAAAGCTGCTAGCTTCATATATGAAGCGTCATGTAACAGTATTTGCGGAAGGAAAGCACTGTACATCCTAGCCAAGTCAAATATACTAACGAGTACTTCTGCACTCTTCACTCTCTCGTTTGAATTGTTCTGCTTGCATTCACGATAAAAAGAAGTTAGGCGTACAAACATGGACAGAAGAGAGTAGATCAAGACAACAGAAACGTCGTCTTGACTCTTGTGTCCGTGTTTGTACGCCTAACTTCTTTTATCATGAATTCGTACCAACGCGCCCGACTTTATGTCGTTCTCTGCTCGCACGAAATTCTCCATACGAACGTACGCACAACTCGCACTGAGTACGACGCTCGTGCCCTCGCAATACAAAGGCAGCCTATAATATACATTAAACAAATAACTCATCGCCACGCTAGCTCACTGGCAATGAATCACTGCCGCGCGGAGGAGTCGAGGATGCCAGGCACGCGATTTAGCGAAGAAACTCAGGCAGTGTCGTCGGCGTTCCTCGCAGTCGTGCGAGAATACAAGCAGCAGCAGCAGCAGCAGCACCAGTAGCAGCAGTAGCAGCAGCCGCGAAACGACTCGGGACTAAACTCCAGTGACAAACCGGCGTGGCAGCGTGAGCGTTAGGCACAGAACGGAGAAGAAGCGGCGAGAATTGAGATAGCCGCGCGCCGCGCGCGGAGAGCGATGGGACCCCGTCGCGCCTCCCCCGCGCGCGGAGAAAAAAAAGAAAGAAAACGTGTAGAGAGGAAATGGTGGGCGCTGATCGTGACTCGGTTGCAAACGGGCCAAGTCGCGAACGCAAACCGAAACACTGGGGCGAGAGCCCGAGGCGGAAGGCGAAACAGTTTGCAAATTTTGTTTGCCTCTCTCGCTCTGTCTCTCAACGTCGGGACCGCCGAGCAAGCAGAGTACTTCAAAAAAAGATTTGACGTTCAACGACGCTGGAAGCGACGTCGAAAACCACGTTGGTCTCTCAAAACAGTAGCCGTTCGTGCGTTTATTTATTTATTTATTTATTTATTTATTTATTTATTTATTTGTTTGTTTGTTTGTTTGTTTGTTTGTTTGTTTGTTTGTTTGTTTGTTTGTTTGTTTGTTTGTTTGTTTATTTAAAATAGAGAGAAATGTTAGAAACTACCATACTGCTTCTTCCGAACAAAAAGCTGCTCAATAAATAAAGCATGATCGAAGAAGTGAGGCGTTTCAAGTAACTAACACTTATAATGAAATATTATTCAGTCTATTGGTAGTTATTTACTTATTCATTATTATAATTGCTGTCCTTGTCGGACGTTATACTGCAATATAACAGTGGCGAAGTTCACAAAGGACCTTATTCATAACTGAGCTTCGCTATTGGCCGGTCGCCTTCCCGAATAATGTGTCCGCAATCTGGATTGGCTGAAAACGTAATTTACGTACAGGTCAAGCGTAAAAAATCTTTTTTAGGGGCGAAGCTCCTTAAAGCGGCACCTGTTCGTCCCTCGTAGTGCGTAACCAGTCGTAACGCTAGTACCAGATCTTGACCTCCAAGGTCGTGCCGGTGGGAGATTTCTCCTGTGCGTTGTTGAACAATAAAAAATTCGCAGCGTGCGCGTTAACTAAAAGCCGAATTCTTCTGTCTCTCATTCCCCATTAGCAGCCATTGGCATGTTCCAGTAGGAAACGTCAGTAGAAGAAGAAGTGTAAGTGTTAGCTAAAAGCCGACTTCTTCTGTCTGATTCCCATTAGCAGCCATTTTTACCTCCAAGGTAGTGCCTGGTGAGATTTCCCCTGTGCGTGATTAAACAATAAAAATTTTGTTCAAAACGCCGTTGATTGATGAAATAAACCAACGAAAGACGCCAGATATTTTCTAAAAGCAAAACGAAAAGACGCCATATGTTTTCTAAAGCAATGGTTTTCTAAACAATGAAAATTCACAGCGTACATGTAAAATTAAAGTGAGCTGCAAGTCGTCATAACTCTCATCGAACCTTTAGTATAAACGCGCCCGATCTCACGTCGGTGATGATGTACTGGGCAAAATTCACGGAAGATTCACGGTTTACCGATGAACCTCCGCAGCTTCGCCCACTCATCATCATTCGCTCCGTTGATATGCTGTGATTTTTTCCGTATATGCAAATTACGTATTCGCACTTACAAACGCTTATCGGAAGCCGATGGAATAGTAAAGTGAAAAATAGTAAAAAAAAAGAAAACAAAGCAAGAAGGGTACTGAGAAATTCCGAAATGATGAGCAAGTTTACAAATATGGTGCAGCTGTAAGTCATTTCATCCGCTACCGCTACCAGCTAATTTTATTTCCTCTAATTTCTTTATCGTTATATTTTTTTAAACTGAACAGCAAGTGAGCCCTCCATGAGGACCACAGTACGGTGCATCTGAGCTAAGCCCCCGAGCTACGCTCACCGATAGCGATAACAACAAGAAAACCAACAAAAATCGAAACATCAACATGCGCGACGTCATGTGATACAAATAAGAACGCCGCACGTCGCACCGGTGGGGTGTTGTTCACCTAACGGCGGTGGCCAAGCGACCCGCCGCTCATCAAGTCTCCAGGAGACCCAAGTCCACAAAGACCGCGCCGGCCTGTCAGAAAGAAAAGAAAAGGAGTCCGCGCACACGGCGTTATCGAGGAAGTGACACAGCTCACGGACGCCGCTTGGGTCGTTGCCGAGACTGCGTTAGCAGGCCTGGGTCAGGCCTGATTCGGGACACGGGACGCACCGCGTGCGGTCGCGGCCGTTACGGCGATAACGCGCCGGTAATTGCCTTGGGCGCGGCGTTTATTAATAAAGCTAAGCCTCGACTCCCTCCCCTACACGGACGGAAAGAAAAACCGTGGCCCAGGCGATGCGTATGGATTACCGAATTCGGCCCACGGGTGCGGTTGTTCCCGTTGTTGCAGCCGCTGCGCCAACGTTGGTCGCGCAATAATAATAATAATGATTGCGCGCTCACGGAGAGTCGACGACGACACGAATTCTACGCTTGTCAACAAAGGCGAAAAGAATGGTCCGTGGACGCGGTGTGGTCTTACCAAACATAAAACAAGAAAGGAAGAGACATGTAAGGAGACAGCATATACTGTCACATACATATAGAATAAAGCACCGCTGCGCGGTCAAAGTGCGTAGAACGCCAGGGCTTATGCTGCATGATCAAAAGAGGAATTGCATTCTTGTAATTCGAAACGCCGTACAATAGAGTCTGTGCCACGGGTGAATTAAGAGCGTTTAGTTGCTTTGTGGCTGTCATTTCTTAAGAGCGAAGCAGTTCAAGCTAGCCATAAGTTGTGCGGGCCTCTCAGAAAACTATCATCGTCGTGAACGGGGAAAGAAGCAGGGGGAGAATGTGATAGATAAAAATAGCAAGATCAAGATAGAAAGAAAGAGAAAGAAAGAGAGAGAGGAAAAAGCAGATATAAGGAAAGGGTCGTTCTATGAGGGGTCCGAACGCTCGGTTTTGGAGTTTGGACATCCGTGTCGAGACTAACCTAGCTAAAGCCTAGCAAGAACCTATAGGAAACCAGATTAGACTTCAGAATCGTCCAGTTTCACTATTTCAAGCCTTGCGCGACTTAGTGCAAGCTTGATCTTTTTTTTTTATATTAACCACGTAAGAACGTTCGCTAAATTTGCCCTATTGCAGAATTTTAAAAAAAAGCCAGAGAGAGAAAGAAGGAATGGTGGTAAGAAAACGGAGGTAAACCAGACGCACGTCCTGTTTGCTACCCCGCAATGGGGGATGGAATGAAGGGGCCAAAGAGAGAGACAGAATAAAATAGAGATATGGACAGAGTACTTCAGAAGCGCTTTCATCACCATCTGTGCGTTAGAGGTGCATGTCCATGGTCCTAGAATCTTCGCTGCAAAAAATGGTCTTGAGTCCAGGTGGTTCAGAAAAATGCGCAGGGAAATGTTGAGGCTTGAAATCATTTGCTTTACGAAGTGACGCCGTGATTAGAATACCTTCGATTCGCACCTTGTTATTTCAGCCTCGACTTCCTTGGTTTGTCATTTTTGGCCTTCAGAGTTAGTGAAAAAGCGATCTGATGCCTTGCACCTAGTTGCTTACACAAACGGCTGGAGATTACTCTGCAAATAGCTGAGACTAAGGTCGCTGCTGCACGATCCAGGCTAATCTGGATCGAACTTGGCGCTGATGGCAGTTAAATCGAGATCTGGGAGCCTCATCTCAATGGGCTGATCATGATCGTCTTGATCGCGAATTAAAGAGACCGTGTAGCGGCATCTAATCCTGATTGAGCATAATCCGGATCGGCCCTGATCGCAATGGAAGGTTCCCGTGTGACACCGGTATAAGACGAAACAAAATCTGATCCCAAAGTTATCCTTCCCACCTCTTCCAAATTTTGAATATGTAGCTGGGATTGGTTATTTAGCGGCATCAGGCCAGCCGGCAATGCGAGGGGACATTTTGCCGACGGTTTGACCTCATTGTATATATTTCGGTGTTAAAATTACGGCTCCAAATGAGCCGTAAGAGAATCACGTTAATAATAGCGGTGGGTGTGTGAGCATCTCTCGCTGACTGCCCTGGCTTTTGTTCTTTAAGTATATGAACCTGCACCCTAGCATACTTGTTAAAGAGCGAAAAAGAAATCTGACATATTCTTAAGTATGATGATGCGGTCATGATCTTAAAAGCCGCCCTTAATGAGAGCATTTCTGGCAACCATGTTCCAGATTATGATGCACAGACGTGTAAAAGAAGAAAAAAAAAAGCATCGTGTGCACACACACACACACACACACACACACAAAGCATGAAATAATGACGCGAAGGTATGGAAGGGGCGTTAACTTCTTTCGAAGACGTTGCCGCCTGCAACGGCGGCTTCGCCTCATTAAACCTCATATTGCAAAAAAGCACGCTTTCAGGTACCGTGCGAGCGCTGAGAACCCTCCGAATAATGACCTCGAGGCGAAATGTTTGCCGAAGCTTTAATTACGGACAAATAAATCCTAATTTGAACTTCACTCGGTGGTAAACGAAAGCCAGGTCCAGGCCTCGGAGGCAGAGCCCAAAGACCAGCACAGAGGTGAAACTCAATTACCAAAATGCCCGGCCACCAGGGTGCCAGAGAGCACGAGGACTCAAACTTAAAGAAAACTAAAAATATACAGCGAGAAGGACAGGAAGCGACGAAAGATGGAAGAAAAAAAAACCGCGCACTTTGACCCTCTCTGTCGGAAGCGTCCTGCAAACGCGGGAAAACAAACGGTGGCCTCGCAAACTAGCTCCGCGTGATGTGACAAGCTTTTCATCCTCACCTCAGTGAATCTAGCTAGCTTGAGGATGTTCTAGCAAAAGAAACAAAGTAAAAGGTAAAACCGGCTTTCATTGTTTGCCGCTTTTAATTGAGTTATGGCCTCACCCCCCTCACGTGGCTGCGTGTGCATTTTTGTTTGCTGTACTCTGAATGCTTTAACAGTCGGATCGCTACAAAAATTTCTTTCTTTTTTAGTCGCTCTTTCTTTTTCCCACGAAAAGACATTGCGCCGCTAAAATTGTATCGAAAACACGCTTCGTTAATCTTAAATGTAAAGCGTTAAATTAGTGTTGTGCGCGTTTCCACAATACGCGCTCTGGATGCCACTATTCCATGGCTATTTAAATAGGAGTAATGCGTTTCTAATCTTTGACCGCATATCAACCGTGACAATTGTTTTCGACATCGTGAAATTAAACCAATCCGCGTCTATTATGCTTTAGTATTAAGTGACATCAAAGCATGTCGGGACAGACGCGCTAAGTTACTCTTTTTCACATAAGATTCGTCTGAAAGCCTAAGTAAATAAAAATCACACCGTCTCCCGCTAAACGGGACCATGAAGCGATGCGAAGCAGTGTTTCGGCATGTAGAGCCCGCGTTTCAGAGGTGGAGTGGTGAGGGGGAAAGGGAGGGGGAAGTGGAGAGGGGGAAAGGGGAGAGCGGAAATGAGAGGGGGGGGGGGAGGGGGAAATGGGAGGGGGAAAACTTCTTTGCAGACTAGTTGGTTCATACTTGTAAACTCGCCCTTACTGCGTCTGCGCTCTTTCCTGTCTCCCTTCTTCTTTCCTGCTGGTTGCGCAGTAAGGGCGAGTTTACAAGGGAGGGGGAAAGTGGGAGAGGAAGAGAGAGGGGGAGTGGAGAGGGTTGCGTGGTTGAAGTGGAGAGAACTTGCCATGCGCAGTAAGGGTGGTCACGCCGCACACCACCACCACCACCACCACCGGGATTGAACTCCGCTATAAGATGCTTCACATCTAAAAATGCGAGCTTGTGAGGTGTGCCTACAGCTCTCGAAAGAGCGAAACTTGCTGGTGCTCCATAGTTTGCTCCTGTTCAATAACTTACAAAAGTTTCGGGCCAATTTTAGATCATTTGTCTTGCTCGCGAGAATTCGTCAATGTCCGGCTGCCTTCGATGACATGTTCATTATCCCTATTACCCTGCGGCTCTCCTTACAAACTCATCAATCACTTTGCATATGAGGTACCTATTTTGTGCATAGTTTCCTATCAACAATGCACCATGCGTAGATGCATCGCTACGGCCAATGTAGGCCAATATAGGAAAAACGCGAGCATGTACTAGATGTTCATTTTAAGATAATAATCTAGATGCAGCAGGATTAACTCTTGAAGTTGCGGAGCGCTCACTGATGTTCGTCCATCAAGACGGACTACCATTATTACCATTATTTTTTTCACAATTGCGCTTGCAGCTGCGAAGCTGCAAAGGGTCATTATTGGGCGAGAACATTATGAGCCATGTCAACTTCTTGGCTTCTCCTTGCCGCTGATGTCATCAACAACGCCAAGGCTACATATCTCTCGTAGAGGCGGTCAGAAAACGCACCTTAAAGTACGACGTAGCCCAATAGAGCCGGCATGACAGACGCTTTTATTTAATAGAAAGTTATCAAATTTTATTACAGCGACATTTTTGACGACACTTCTTCGGATTGTGAATTGGGATTTTCAGGACTTTAATAGTTCTCTTGAAATGAAATGTCACTTTAAAGGTATAAGTTTTATTGTGCAGATGGCGCCCACAAATAAGAACTTGCACAAACAGGAAACGGTCACGGCACCTCGCACTAAGTTTGCGTCTGTTTCATATTTACTTGCCAATGTCTGTGTTCCGTTTGCGCTAACCATCATGAGAATGTCCCTGTGCTTACCACCTAGACGGCCACATCATTGTACTAATATTTATTGACACAACTCTTCTCTTCAACATGTGTAGCCGGTGATAAGGATTACTACAGATTATCTATAAACTTTAGTCAATTGGCATTCAGTCATCGACTAAACCGAACGTCCTGTATATCTTTCTTTTCTTCAAGCGCGCTTACACGAAGCCTGCCCTGAATGGAGGCGATCAAAAATCTTTGACCGCCTTCTCTTAATACGAGTGCCTTATCGCTGCCTGCTGACGTTTGCGCTTGCGTGTAGCTGGGCCACCGACATCTGCCCTACTTTCTCTCCGAGTACCTCGGTGCACTTGCTTTACGACCACATGCTCATTTGACCATCAACCGGCGGCAACAGCTTAACCCGGACCAATGTTTCTGAACAGCGGCCTACAACGTTTATGAGAGCATTTTAACGCGCAGCTCAGCTGTCGCCAGAAAAATCCGACAGCGCTCGCTCAGTCTTCCTTTCTACCCTTTCTTCGGCTCGAAACTTTATTATGTTCACCTCAAGGCATGACGTCAGCTGGGTCCTCGATTCGACGGTACCCAACAGTAAAGAAATAGAAGGTACGCCCAGATAGCCCCCTTCTTTAATACGGTTGTAAGCATCATTTGCCACTTGCGTTCAATATAAGGCTGTTGCAAAAAACAAAAAAAAGCATCGGTGCGTCGAAAGCAGCGGACGCAGTTGCTGCGCGCCATGATTGAGGTCGAAAACTGGAAGCTAGAAGGAAACTTATAACCGGATAAAGTGTTACATAATAAAAAGTAAGATATAGAACCTGTCATACCTGGCAGCGCATCACAAGTTGAAGATGAAGATATAGAACGTCAATTCGACCCTGAGAAAACAGCGTCATTTGGCAATGAGACATCGGTAGATTTTTATACCGCCACACTGAAATGGATATGGATGACCGTGGGAGTACTAACATTGTTTACGTGGAATAAAAGTTATAAATATGTCTGTGGATTGATTGCTTCAAGACTCAAAAAACTTTAAATTTAAATATAAGAAAAATAACATATTCAGAGCAATCAAAAGAGGCAACAGAACAGGGGAGAACAATAAAAGCAACACCTGGGGACTAACGGTGGCAATAATGAAAAATAAGAACCTTAGTCGACCTTGGTTATTGAATGAGTTGTTGCTTTGAACGCTGAAATGTCAGTGGAGGACAACGCTAACTGTTCAGATTAACACTGTATGTTTTTCAGCAGGTCTGTACTCATGTAATATCTGAAGGATATTTCCATCACAATCACTGTGATGAACAATTTCCTCATAATAACTAACGCTTAGGGGAGGGTTCGTGCTGCCTTTTGAATGTCTATGTACTAGCTACTTCGTATTAATGAAGTTAATAATCGCCGTCAATCCCACAAGCCCTTATCGCACTCTTTGCATCAGGTCTTCTTTATTTCACACGTTTCCTCTAATGTAAAAGCGACGCCTGAAAACGAACTCCATCCAGTGTATATACATCGGTGTAACTTTCCAAATGGCGCAAAGAATATATTTGTCTTTGAAGAAGCAGCAGCTATGCTGAGCATGGATAACTGCAGTATATTTCTTTATGGCAGCACACGCCACCTTTTCAGATAAGTTGCGACAATCGTTGAAGTATTTTATCCTCATCGAACATACTGATACTGAAACAACCACGTGTGCCCAAGACCACTGTTTACGTGCCCAAAATATAAATGTAAGACGCGCTCTTCCGACATTGCTCTTTCCGTAGACAGCGTACAAAAACCTGCGCAAACAAATATTGTTACATCTTTGTGGTTGGTGCTGAGCTCTGCGACAATGCTAGACTTCGAGTTCCTGTTTCTGACGGCGCTTCCCTTACGGTGGTTTCGAAGGAGCGGTCCCATGTTCAGGTCCGTACACAGTGGACACTTCCCATTCAGGTCATCAACACTCCTCAAAGAACGAAACCAACCCGACAACATTTAGTTCGGCTTGCAGACAACCTCGCCCGCGGGGCACGCGAAGCTCCCGTGTGTCGTGGCCCCTTTGTTTGTCCACTGCTGGCGCACAATAGTTGGTGCGCTTCCTAAGTAGCCGAGAGACGACTGTCGACAAGATCGCGTCGCGTGTGTCAACTCCAGTGACGTGCTCGAAAAAAAAAAAGGAAAGAAAAAGAAATACGAACGCACCGACACTCCCGACAGCGCACACTAATCAACGTAGTCCATGCCCATCGCCAGCGACGAAACAATCTGTATGCGGAAGTATACGGAAGGAAAACTACTGGGCAAGTGAATGCGAAGCGTAGAGTTCAAAGGGAAGTAGGTTGACGGGAGAACAATTCCCAAACACGAACGTCGTTTCCGGCACAGCAAGCAAAACGAAACAGTGCCGACCAGTAGTAAGTCTAGAGAAAGATCTCACAAAGAAACAGATCTATGCGTTATTTACGTGTATGTACAAAGTTTAATGCAAATTGCAAGAAACAAACAGACGCTAGAAAAGAAGACACGCCGCATTGCGGGCCACGGGCGGACATGGGTGGCTGAGTGAAGAAAGAAAACAAAACAAAATACAACGTTGGAATAGGAAGCGAAACGCGAGACGCGGCCTTCACACGCGAGCTGCGCCCGCCGAGCAATCGCGAGAATCCGTAGGCTCGCCTCTAAGTGAAAAGGCGTCGAGTACGGGCGGGCTGCTAGCCAATGTAGCTGACGCAGCCAGAGGTATCACTTGGCGCAGCTCCCAAGTGGGGCTACGAGTGGAGGCCTGAACGCACTTGTCGGTTCCGGGGTCCTCTCCTCTAACATGGCGCCTTTCACTGGGGCACCGCCTGTCGTTCTTCTTCGCTTTCGCGGCTAGCGCTGTGTTGCCGAGTCATGTCACGACGAGGACGTGCCCCTTCCACTCGATGACCGAAATGGGAGCCGACCAGGCAGCCGCTCTCGACTCCGGCGTATCCGGTGATGTGATGCCTCGTGCGCGTTGTGACTACTCTCAACGGCGACGTCGAGTTTACTGTATACAGATCTAGCAAGTGGGGCGTTGGGTGCTTTCTTTGTGCCGAAACTAAAGGTGTTCTTTTTTCTTTTCCTTTTTTTTCGACGACAGCCGACACGCACTACATTTTCACAGCCTGAGAAGCTTCGCACACCGTAATGCACTTTTCTATATTTCTTTTTTCTTTTCAGTTTTCCCTTGAACACTCGGCGCTGCCACCAAGCGTGAGCAGCAGTATCGAGGAGATGTCTTCCTGCCACAAGTCATCAAGCATACAGACAGAACATATTTACAGCGGGAACAAAACAGCGTTATCTATAAAGACACTAACAATAAAGTATATCGTGTCAAGTGCCTTGATAACCAAGCTGCGCTGTGTCGCAGTTGAGCATTTCAAGGCTAACCAATCTGGAATGACGCGAACGTCGGAAGAAACCAAAAGCGGAACAATGAAGGTTTCCGCCGTTTAGGCGGGGACCTGTTCCCCAAACCGCTGGACCCAATAAAGGTATTTCTCTCTCTCTATCTCTCTCCAGAATTTAGATTTCTTGAAGTTAAAATTTCCTGTAGACATTCTCTGAAGTCAAAGTTCACTGCATATGGTTATTCTTTTCCATGACACGAAAATATGTAAGTGTCGCTTTTTAACGCAGTAAGCGCGATAATGTTTACAAGGTATATTGTGAATAAATAAAATCACTGGAGTTAACGATACGCCAGGTCACTATTTCATATCCCGCACGCACAGTGTTATATAAGTTAATGCGCAGCTTCATCGCGTGCGAGACTGTCAAACACTTGACGCCCAAAGCAGCTGGTCCTTTTCACCTATTTCGATACAACCTTGCGCCAAACATCGATACAATCGAAGTGGCAAGTGTATAGTGTTCCCCGAAATATACCCACGCGATGACGCGCCAGCCACTTCGTGGACACCGTACAATTCAAACAAGCCTTTCGCTTACAGCAGGAATTTCTCAAGAGACACTCGACGCCATGCGGATTGATAGTTCGAAGAAGTAAGAAACTGTGGCGTCACTCTCAAATTAACTTAGCCAGCGCGCTTTCAAACAATCGACCCTAGGGTCGTTAATTTAATTAAGACGGAAAGCGCATGTGGGGACGTGAAAGGTTGCGAATCAAGACCCTCGGATGAGCCCGCGGACACTGGCGTGTATATATAAACCAGCGCTACGCCGCAGTGGGCAGCGTTTGCGGTGAGTACACTATTACACGAAAGGTCGATGTTGAGATGCCCGTCGCGGATAACGCCGAGGGGCAGGCTTGTTGTACACAACACTTGGCAACCTAGACGACGACGACGAGCCGGTGACGACAACTGCACGGTACGACGCTTCCGAGGCTTCCAAACAACGTGGCGCGGGCACGCTTGGGAGCTCCGGCAGCGGGGGTGGCGTGGGGGGGGGGGGTCTCGCAGCGTGTAATCCGATTAATCGCGCGGGTCATTGCCAAGTTGTCCACGTACGGCATTCCTCCCCCACCGTCTCACCGCCCCCCAGCGATGTTTTCCGTCCCCGCAGCCTTTCCTGAAGCGCAGCGGCGTGGCCACGCTCCGTGACCGCCGGAAGCCACGGCGCGTGACCAATCATGCCCATCACGTGACCGACGGGTCACATTCCTCTTCCCTCTCCTCTCCCTCTTTTTTATATATTCAGTCGTTTTCCAGCTTTCCTGTTCATGGGGTAGGTGTGATGCTATTTTCATTATTTTTGAGTGTAGCCCTCGGCATATCAATGACGCTTTTAGCGATTGCATTCGCCCCTGCATTCAAAGGGCCAAATTCACGCAGCTTTTTGTTCATAAGTTTCCTTTACTAATGATATGTTCAGCATCGCGATTGGTTGAAATTTGCTCATACGAACGATTACAACGCGAGAGCTTGGTAAGAATCCAGGCCATGATTTCAGTTCCCATGGAAACCCATTGCTGCTTGCTACATGTTAGTAACTAGATGGCTCCAAGTTATTTAGACTCTTCGTTTGTTTTCTTTTGCAACACAGTGAATTAATCCCGGTCGTCACGCAGGCAGATACAAATTAAGCAGTAACCTGAAGGCAAACCAGCGCACAAAGTTTACCTAGGCGAAGCCTTATTTGTTTGGACAGCAATCCTGGCGGCCTGGCCATCCGGATTCAGCCAGAACAACTCTCGATCCGATTCGCTCGCTCGCTCCGAGACAAACACGCACAAAGCGAAAGGAATACGCACGAATCACTCTTTCGTAACTGTGTCGGTCGGCGGCAGGCAACTTCTCGCGTAACGAATGACCGCGCAATGACCGGCCCAGCCCACAAGCCCGCATATGCAAAAGAGCTCCCGACGCGCCCTGCTCAATCCGAAACCTTTTTCGCCGCGACGTGCTCACGCAAGCGCGTCGCTGACCCGACCGGAGCCTCGTTCCAAAGTGTGCGCCTCGCGACAGTAGTTTGTTAACGTCCCTCCCGGCAGCTAGAAACAGACCCAAAGGTGAACACGAGCTCTGGCGTGGCGAACAGAGATGGCCACAGTTGCGACAGGTGGAGGGAAGCAACGGGGGTTATGTGGTGGGAGTCGGTATTGCTGGCCCAGCCAATTCACCGGACTCGATGCTTCAATGAGGGTTTTCGCGCATTCGCACGAACCAACTCACGCCGAACGCGCACACACACAAAAACAGCGTGAGGCTGCCGCGAGCTGCCCGCAGGGGGCCTTAGGAGCATAAATTAATCCGAAAGGCAGAGAGGCCCCGCTTCTAATGAACTGCGCCCGGGGATTTGATGGCTTCATGGCACTGGGGTGGGAGAGGAAGGAATAGTGATACGTGGGGGAGGAAAATGCGAAGCGATATTGAGGTGCAGTGGGCGGCGTCGAGGTTGTTTCGCTGAGGTCATTGTCACAGGATGTGAAAGCGAATCAAGTGCAGAGGAAGTGCACGTTTGGGGATCAACTGCGGGTGAGCATCTGGGGTCATTAGTAGTCGTAATGGTGGTGTCCACGCACTACACCTTGCCAGGAAATTACTACGTGACCCCTAGGGAAGAAGCCGATTTACTGCGATATTTCTCACGCGCCACGATTTAGCGATACTTAGAGGACGGATACGGAAGCATCAGTACAAGAGGACTTCGTGACTCTGTAATGTTAGAGCAGATTCGGAGGCAACCACGAGATGTGCTGACGTATAGGCGAAAAACAACGCAGAACTTCAGCGTCCAGTGCCATTTCGAGCTTGTGAGATCTGCGTATGAGTATTGTGTATGCGAGAAGTAAAAGCATGGTACTATGTTTCTGAACAAAACGTATTCTCGCCGTCGGAGTCGAAAACACAACCATATATGTGATACATGTACCCCGCGGATTGGCCCCAAGTAATATTCGAACACGTCGAAAGTGCGAACCTCGTAATTGAGAGAGTAGGCGAGCGTGTGTGGACCGAAAAAGTTACATTAGTCACCCTCGTACATCATCGCGCAGCGCGTTCAAGAAAACGGAAGCAAACAGCCTAAAGTTTCCAAATGAAGGGATCAGCGTAAATGCGCCCGAAGCTGCCCGGTCATACGCGCGTGTCCGCAGCGAAGCGGACCGTGCCGTTGGAAGGGGGGTGCGATCGCCGGGGCGTCGCCGTCAATACGCGTCGTTCGTGAGCGCGCACACGGAGCTGGCGGCAGCAGCCCGCGATGAGTCACGACGTAATTATTGCTCGTCGAAACAAGAGCCACAGTCCATTACCTCTCGGCGGGCCCGCACCGTGTGCTGCACGGACGCGCGTTCCGCCAACGTGGTGAGGCAACGCATCTCATCTCCCACGTACAAACCCCGAACGCGGCACCCTCACCCCTCGGCGCTCGTAACGTCCCGCTCTCCACATTTGCACGCACATAACCTCGAACTCGCCCCCGTAACTACTAATAACCCTCCTCCCCTTATCCCGCCACCCTGCACACTTTGAAGCCTACCCCCCCCCCCTCCCTTTAATTCGGTCCGCGTCAAAACCCCCCAGGGGTTGTCCTGAACAGGCATACAAACAAGCTAAGCCCGCGCAGAGTCATCGGTTGCTGGAGGAAGGGGGACCCTTCGCAACTCGCGTTACGCGCTCCACAGCTGCTCGCGATGTTCGACACGTGTCCCCGGCAAAGAACACAAAAGCGAGAACGGCGCACAAGCTCATAAGAGGCGCCCCAGGAGCGATCAAGGTTAGCAGCAGCGCGAGGGACGCCACCGAAATGCTTTTTCCATTGCGAAAGAAGAGCAAGGCGGGCAATGTTAGCGGGTGCGCAGGGCGGGTCGAGACACCCAAGAAGAAATTGACTCGTTTATTTTCGCCGCTCGGTTTGCGCGGATTCAATGAGCCGCGGCGTTCAATCGCTAACGAAGGCAGCCGGCGATGCCGGGTGAGCGAGCGAATACCGTAATGGAGCGCGGGAATCTCCAGACTCAAGGTGACGGCCGCGTCCGCTGCCACTTTTGTCAGCTTTGTTGCCCCGCACGGGGCATGAACCTGTATTTCAGACATCGCTCGCCCTTATGTATGGATTAACGCCTCGTGAAAACAGCCCGAAGAGAGTTATGGAGGTGGCGTTCATCCCAACTCTCTTAGAGTCAAGTCGCTACACGTATGTGGACTGGACTTAACGGATATTTAATGCTTAATGAAGACAGCTCGTTGAGTTCTCCCGGGGTTGGGTGGCTTCCACAGGGCGCTGAAGCTCGCGGGAGATATATTTCTATGGCAACCGCGCATCATCTAATATAAGTTGCGCATAATAATCGTTCAGTTTTAACGCGATAGCGTTAAAGAGCTCGTATCGCAGAAATTCCGCCGTCGGCATCGGTGTCGGAGTCGGTGTCGGCGCCGTTGGTAGTGAGCGAAAAATCATCATCTTGTCCGTGACCGAATAATCGAAAAAGCTGCAAATAAAATAAATAATAAAAATGTTGGCTCCGAGTGAGAGTCGAACCCAGGCCTTCTGCGTGGCAAGCAGGTGCTCTACCACACAGCCACGCCTCTGCTTGGAGCTGCACTGAAAGTCACTTTCATGCTTCCCAAAAATACGCGTCCTGTATACAGGTGTCACAGTACGAGATGTAATATCGCAGCAATATTGCGTGGTACAAGCGTACATTGCCATCGGGCGTCACACCATGTCAATATCATAACGACTTCGTGGTTTAAAGAGAGCCACCCATTACAAAAGGCACACACATTACTGCGCGTATTCCCTTAAGGCCACGTAGTGGGTGCATCGCAACTTCGAAACAGTTTGTGGTTCAAAGCACGCTACCCGTTACATAAGGCACACACCTTAGTGCGCGCATTCTGTTACACACACGTAGTGGTCGAAGTACGCACTAGGGGCAGGATATCGCTATCGCGTTCAACTCTTAAAGGCGAAGCTTAAGTGTCCCCCAATTTTTTTCTTTCCATATATATATATTGTCACGCGTTCTGAACTCTGCGCAAAGAGGGATTGCTTTCTAAGAGATTTTCTTTTTCATCTAACGAAAAGGTTGTGCATCGTCTTCTTGTTCTTAAGTTGTTTACGTATGAACTAATAGATAAATAGTTCTGGCTTATATTTAGCGTGGCTCATTATCAGTCTTGTTACTATAGGGCACGTGACTTACGTGCTTCTCTCTAGAGCTGAGTTTAATTAGAGAGCGGTGCCGTCCCAGACTTCTCAACCAGCTATAAGTATTTCTACTAGTTCTACAAGGATCTAGAGCCGTGGTATGGCTTAATAGGCCTAATTGCAGAAGTCCGCGAAAGCTTTGCTTCTGTTTCCGAAGGCGGCACAAAGATACCATCTGCGATAAAGGCCTCGCAGTCTTCGCCATACGTTGGGGACATTGGTGCACCCCAAATCTTACATGCCTGTCACTCTTTTCATGTTTTCGCTCCTTTCCCTCACAGCAGTGCAGTCAAACGCACGTGTCAAGTTTACCATCTCAACCTGTCGCTCATCCTGTTTTTTTTTTTTTTTGCGCTGTATCGAGGCGAAATGCTAGGGACCCGTGTGCTTAGATATACGTGCTCATTAAAGAACCACAGGTGGTCGAAATTTCCAGAGCCCTCAACTACGGTGTCTCTCATAACCATATCGTGGTTTTGGGACGTAAAACCCCCAACAATTATATTGTTATTATTTTCACTACATCGATCGCCAGGTGCCATTTTTTCTGCAACATCCAAAATCTTTCAGTCATGTTACATGTTTAGTTCTCACAGAAATGACGGATGCCACAGCTAACACTAGAGGCCCAGGGACGGGGCGAATGTTTGGGCTTGGGGGGAAGGGGGTGGAGGTCTCCGGGACTTTGACATATTCATTTATACGCCAGTATTCGACTTAGCTGCCGTACGGGCCCATCGCGCGGAAACGGCATCTCGATATTTGCATTTGTATGAGACAAGAAATCTGAGAGACCACGAAAGCTAGCCAGAAGCTGTTTACTTTGATCGCAGCCACACCGTTCCCGCTTTTGATTTTTTATCTACACAGTTGGCGTCGCTGTCACCGTCTTCGTATCCGCCAGGATTCTAAAATTGCCCTCCATGCGCGAACTTTTAGAAAGAAACAAGTCCAGCAGCCTACGTCAGATCGCAGTTCTTGGTCTCGCGAGGTATCTGAGAGTAAACGAGATGTCAAGCCATCGATGCCGAAGACAGGCGCTGTTTCCGACTCTGCAAAGCCGTGCCGCAGCCTCACGTTTTCTGGCGCTGGCTGACGACATTTCCACATCCTATATTTGACGGCTTACACTGAAAATTCTCGATCGCCGTACCACCCCTCGTATCTTTCGCCATCGTGATGAGACCCTCCATCACTTTACCAACATGCTCCTCCCCTCCGCCTTTCTGACACCTGTGCTTTTCAAATAAGGCTGCATTTCGCGTTGTTTACGGGTGGTTTTCTGGCACGTAACATTTCGCCGGGTTTCTTACGTTGACGGCAAGAAAGCTTATTCCTTTATTCTTTCTTCGTAGAATGCCTCACCCAGCATAAGGCGTAAGGGCGAAGTGGCATTATACGCATAGAGATGACGTCATTTCTTGCCGATAAGACCGTTCTGTGCGACCGGTTCTTCAAATGTGCAACATTTCCTATATTACTCTCTCTCTCTGTCTTTGACATTTATCAGCCTCAAAGCGCAGTTACGACATGACATTCGCAATGCCTTCCTTTAGTTTTTCCTTCTGGTTTTCTACAGGTGGTAAGAAAAACGTTAGGATATAATTTATTATGCAGTGAAGCTTGGCGGTGGTTTTTCGCTGGTTTCAGGAAACCCCAATCACAGTTCAACAGCAAGCAAGCGAAGATGTCATTCAATAGTTGTGTTCATCTCTGATCGCACTGGAATTCAACGATCTTAATATGTGCAAGGCCAAAGTAGCCCGTAACGCAGTGCCGACTCCAAGTTGTAACTTGGGGAAAATGCGTATCGGTTACGGTTGCCGACATCTTGTGCTCAGACATTGAAATAAAAAAAAGTATTCACTCAACTCGACACCAGCAGACACAAAAAACTGCTGCACGCTTTGCAGGTTGACCCCGAAGCACGCGAAAATGAACGCTATAACAAAGTTACCACGTGGAGTAACCGAGGCGCATTTTTATTCCGAGTCTATTCGGGTGTATACCCCTGCGATGTCCTAAGTCACGTGATTTTCATCTCGGCGTCTTCCGTATTAAATGCAAATCGGGAAAACGGTAGCGGCTTCTATCTCGTCCCGCAAATCCAATGTAGCATCTCTTGCAAGCATTTTTGCTCGATTTGCATAAACATACGAAAACATTTGGAAGAGCCGCGCAATACGACGGAACGCTCGAGTTCGGAATGCAGCAAACAAAAGTAGCGAACAAATGTTGCGCGGCGTACAGTGACCCCTGTCACCAGACAGCGCACAAAACTTTAAAAAGACCGCGCCGACAGATTGAAATGACCATGCGGGGTGCAAGATTGAATTTAAATTGAGAAGTTGGCTGAATGAGAAGCAAAGATGAGAAAGCAATGAACGTGGACGCTTGGAATTATATAAACATCGCCTCTAAGTAACTAAAAACGACAGAAATACTTTAAACGTGTCCCTTATAAAACAGCATGCTGCGCGGAGATTAAAAAGAGCATTAAAATACGAGCCATCAAATATTCTGGTGGGGATCCCACATTTTCGTTGCGAGCGTGGCTACATCGTTTGCAAAATAACTATACTTTTAAACTCCTGAAATTCTTAGCTATGCCAACTTCGCCTGCCCGCAAAAGTGCGCCTATCAGCGATCGACAAAACTTCGCAAGCTTCGAATGTCGAGAATCTACGAGGAAAACACAAACTTGCAATCAGACCTATTCAGATGCATAACTTGCAGTTGCATAACTTGCAATCAGACCAATCAGATGCATAACCAATTCAAATTTGCCCGGACATCAATTATTCTACGCCTCACGTGGTTTTGTAGTGCATCCGGGATCGGTACACCTTTGACCAAGCGGCGATGTCATTGTGATGACGTCACAGGGTGATGTTCCCACATGATGATTATTTTTTGCATCAGTCGTGTTGACGCCGAGGGTCACGTTTTCGCGTTTGATGAGGCATCTGAGGCTTCCGCCTAAATAATGGCCAAGCACGCACGCTGCGCTGGCGCCAATACACACAAAAAAAAGAAAAAAAGTCGGCAGATTTCACGTACCGTGAGAGTCGATGTTATGCGAAGCATGCGGCGGGAAGGTGACTGGGGCGTAATTTTCTACTGAGCGAAACGTTACAAAGTGACGCTAAAGATTTGTATAAATTTTATACGCACACATATTCGTTGAAGAGCCCCATATGTGTTATATAACCATTTGTTTACAGTTATTGGGTAAGGCTGCCAATAGCAATGTGGGTATTACCAACACCAGAAGCAGTAAGCTGATATGTAGTGCTTGTCCTTATATGATGGAGAACGTACGCACGTTTCACGAACCCGTGTGCATGTGTGGAAGAGGTTCCTGACAGTTCTTGAACAAGGTCATCATCACCGCCGTCAGTGAGCACCAGCAGCTGGTCATGACTTGTTATTGGATGAGGTCGTGATCGCGGTGACGAGGGGTCCATGTGTAGTGAAGTATGTGGTATAGTGCAGCTGTGGAAATCGAGGATGCCTCGGTCATTTTGTCGACGAATTTTCTGTCGATAGAGCCGGCGCCATGTCAGAACCTGAAGTCACGTTTCGCGTTGGTGAGGTATAGGCCGTCGAGGCTGGTAGGCCTGGATAGTGCTACGTAGACCGATATCAGTGGATGGCGCTTGTCGTATTCGTAGACTACCTGGGCGTATGTGGCCTACGTAGCCTAGTCTACAAAGCGGCTGTCAGTCAATCTAGCATCATCCTCGATCAGCATGAGGCCATCGCCCAGTCTCGTAAGAAATGAAGAGGACACATCGCCGTTCTGGCGGACAAAATGCACTTTACGGTGAGATGACGTGAACATCATACGTACGTAACTTCCGTTAATGTATTCCTCCGGGCTCGAGCATTACTTCAATATAGCTTGCTGAATCATAGGAATACAAATTTAATGTTTAGTAGACTGCTATAAAAGCGGAGCCAACACCGGGACCACAGACGTTAATCTGATATGACGCCTGTATCGTAGGAGTATCATGTAGCGTTTATTGCTTTCTTGCAAAATTAGATAGCCAGAACCATAACCACAATTGGCGTTGCACCTGCATTACGCCTGCATAGGCTGTTTTTCCAAACCAGTTTATATACCTGGCGTGGCTCCGTGGTAGAATACCTGATTGCCACGCCGAATGCTTGGGTTCGATTCCTGCTGGGATCCTAATTTTCATTCTTTCCATTCGTCGGGTCAACGCTGTCGACGTCGGTTTTTCTTAACGCTCCCTCATTCAAGTTACCAATGTCTGTTCTCGCCGTTCCTGGGTAGATATAAACTGTCAATCACCTGTGGTGCATACCCGTACACTGTGGCCCGTGGTAAACGGGTATGTACCACACGTGTCTGGAGGAAAGGGTTTGACGACGTACACGACAGGATTTTAAATGCGAAGCATTTCTTAGCGAACCTCGGGCACTTTGGGCGTTTCTATCTACGTATCTATCTATCTATCTATCTATCTAGCCGCCTACGTCTGGGCGCTCTCCTGGTCGTCTCCATAACTTCTAATGTACCAATATTGGCATAGCAGGGGATCAGTGTATGAAGAACACGATTCACTGATCATGGCATGAATAACGCAAAATACCTGTCGCGTACGTCATAAAACCCTTTCTCTCAGTCACGTGTGGCACATACCCGCATACCAGATTTTATGTTATGCGGGTATGTGCCACAGGTGATACAAAAGTCTCAACCAACCCAGTGAACGCGAACATACACATTCACACGCAAGGAAAGTGATAATAGAACAATTGTTGGTGTTTTATGTCCCAAAACCACGATATGGTTATCAGAGACGCCGTTGCGAAGGGCTCCGGAATTTTGACCATCTGGTATTCTTTAACGTGCACCGAGATCGCACAGTACACGGGCATCTAGCATTTTGCATCTATCGAAATGCGACCGCCACGGCCGGGATCGAACCCGCGACCATCGAGTCAGCAGCCGAGCGCCCTAACCGCTACACCACCGCGGCGGACACAAGGAAAGTGAGGAAGCTGAGGACAGAACACCCCTGGAAGACGCTCAACTACCATGCACTCATTCACGTAGTCCGCAACGTGGACCACGTCGATTACGCAAAAACCGGGGTGAATGCTTCCTACAATAAATATTCCGAGTGAACAAGGCCTCTCATCATTACCGGTGACTTCAACATTGATTTATCAAGACCCAACAACGCCTGGTTCTTATACTGCGTGAAAGACGGCTTGAATATAGACAGGCATCAAAAGACCTCGCTGCCGCGTGCAGGTCTGGAGGAGTCATATATAATTTCATCGTAAGATGCACCCAGGATTTCCACCAGCTGTGCTATACCTCGCACTTCACTACACTTAGACACCTCGTAGCCGCGATCACGAACGGATCCGATTAACAAGTCTGGCTTAGCTGCTGGTGCTCACTGATCACGGTAATGATGACTTTGTTCAAGAACTGTCAAGGACACCTTCTACACATACACACGGGTTCGTAAAACGCGCGTGCATTCTCCGTCATAACAGACATGCATAAGCATAACGACTGTAACAACTGCAACTGTGACTGTAGGGTACGTGCAGTGCGCCTGCGCGTGCCACTCGGCTGTGTGTATATCCTGGGGAACTTTTCTGAATGAAGCTTAGTTGCGAGTAACGCCTGTCCTGTGCATTTGTGTTTTTTCTTTGTGCTGTACGGATTCGCGCTATCCAGTATTGAAGAATATAAGCACTACTTATCAGCTTACCGCGTCTGGAGTTGGTAACAACCATATTGCTGTTGGCATCGTTACGCAACTGTAAACAACTGGTTATATAATACATATGCAACTCTTCAGCATATATGAGTGCGTTTATACCACTTCCACAATTCTCTAGCGTTATTCCGTAAACTTTCGCTCAACATGAAAAATTATGCCACAGTCACCATACCGCGCATGCTTCGCATAACATCGATTCCTACGGTACGTAAGATCTGCCGAATTTTTCGCGTTATTCATGTCATGACCCGACAGTCATATTCGTCAAATCTTCTTACCCTCCCATGCCAATTTCGGTCTACACCAAGTTAAGGAGGCGATCATGAGAGCACCCAGACGTAGGCGGCTAGATAGATAGATAGATACGTAGATAGAAACGCTCAAAGTGCCAGAGATTCGCTAAGAAATGCTTCGCATTTAAAACCACGCAGAGGCAAGACATCTCATGAGTACTGGAGCAAGTCGTTGTTTGTCGTAGTTCAGAAAATGCGCAGCGGCCGCGAAAACGAAGCATGGAAAGAGACGATTAAGATAAACCTACAGACGCGATGAAAGGCTTTACATCAACTCCATTCAGATCTCTTTAAATTGCCTCCTCTTCACGAGACAGATAATATTTATTCTGCAAACGTTTAGAAACTTGAATCAATCATTCCGTCGCTGTTCTAGTTTTTATTCGATTTGAATATATCCTTCTACCAGCTCGCTCCCTCCGTTGCTGATTTTCGCCGGTATTCTCGTGTTCTCAGTATTTATGCAGCTTTAACTGCACCGACTTTTTTCTCGAAGCGACTTTATTTGAAAGGTCTCGCGCGTTCGCTATGCTCCCCGCTCCTTTCGGGCTCCCTATTTCTTTTTTGGAAACGCAACAAGGCGTAAAACGGTGCGAAGGAGATAATAAAAGATACAAAACAATACAAAACAATACTCCGCCTTTCATCAGTGTGAGTAAAGCTAAACGAGATGCAGGAGGCGAAAGGGGGGGGGGATTGTGTGAAGCAACAGGGAACAAACAAAAACGCCTTCGCATTCAAAAGCAAGCAGCAGCAGCATCCAAACAAGGTAGGTTGCTGGCCAAAGGCGTATACCAGCTTGCCCCCTCCCTCCCCCCCCCCTTTTTTTTAACTGGGATTGGGGAAGTGGATGGGAAAAGTGGAATGTGTGTTGCGCGAGCGTCGCGTGAACCGGAAATGCAGAACCGTGGGGAAGACAGAAGTGGAAAGGGAAAGAGCGAGGGGATGCTCGTTTCTATCCCTTCCTCCAGTACCATCGGAGCATTTAAGGAAAAGAAGAAGGCGGGAGAGGGAGTGTCAACGGGAAGAGTCAGAAAAGTCGCCGGTTAAAGAAAGGTAGGGAAGAAAAAAAGGGAAAGACGAACGTAAGGGGGCAACGCCGATTCAGAAAGGAAGGTAAGGGAAAGACGAGCTGCGCGCACCGGTGAAGAAGGCACGCAACGCGGCGGTACTGGCTCCATTATTCACGGCCGATCCGGGAACCATCAGCTCCCATCTGCGGGGGAACGCGGGAAGCAGAAAGACGTAAACTGGGGAGAAAGGGAAAGAAAGGGTGGTGCGAGTCGGAGAAATGCGCGCGCGGCGTCCCTTCTGCTGCCGTCGTCGTCTACGGTAAACTCGACTTCATGGCACTCTGGGGAGAAACGCCGACAACACGTTGCGAACGGCGCGAGCAAAAGATAAACGCCGCGCTCTATTGTGCGTCCCTCTCTGGTGCGTTCACGCGCCGCCTGCAACCTCTCCCCACTCTCAACTCTTTTGTTTCGGCTTCTCCACCGTCTCGTCCTCGCCGGCGCTCGTCATTTCAATTGCATTTTTGGCGCATTACCGCACCCTCGTATTTCCTGACTATACTGTCATTTCCCTATTGAGCGCACCGGGGAAGACCTTTAGTCTGTGTTTGCTTCATTAAATTGTTTTTGCTCGTTCGTTTCTGTGTCTTTATTGCATTTTCATTCGTGCCTCTTGCTGTCTGTGACAGCCCTTGAATTGGGTTGTTACGAATAAAATAGCGTTGCTTTCAGAAACACAAACGGAGGCCCCTCTGACTCCAGTGCGATACGTTTAGTATGCAGTGAGATAGGAAAGCAGGCTCCGAGTAAGTTACAGCGGCGAATTTGTCTAAGTAAGGAATGAAGGAAGGAAACATAGAGGTAGAAGGCAGGAAGTGACAAGAAAAGTGTTCGGTTGGCTACCCGATGCTGGGGGGATGGGAGAGGAGAACAGAAACATGAGAAGGAGAGGATGGAACGAGATAAGAAAATGAGCAACAAGTGTGCTGACGCGTACGTGTGAGATTGCACCACTTTCGCTATGCATGTGTATGCGTATATACGGTGATTGCATTCCGTCGAATTGCCATTTTCATGGTCGAAAATGTATTATTTTGTTAGTTTCTTAAAAATATTTTTGTTTCTTTTTTGTGCGACGCGGATATTCTGGGTATTGCTACGTAATTACGCATCACTTGGAAGACTAGGACAGAACTGCACAAACACAGCCCACGATCGAGAGAGCATCAGTTATCGGTAAAACGGCGCATACAAATGCGCATGCGACCAGCGCACTTTCGGAAGCCGAAATGTACACTCGCCGGCGCCGCGTTTTTTGCGTACAACGCCGCCACCTACATCTGCAACTCGTAACAAGCGTCGCTTGAAATATCAAAGTACTAATAGGAAGGGATCGCCCGCGGCGGTGACCGGCCATCTCAGACGGGACGGGAACGGGGATGCATGGACTTCAAGGATCCATTAATATCGTTCCACGAGATCACCTCAGCTCACAAACTAGGGCGCAGGCTCTTCCCCCGTCCACACCCTAAATTGAATAAAGCGCAAGCGATCACACTACACCAACTACAGACAAAAACGTACATCACTCCAGCCATGCTAAACAGAATCGATCCAGACTTTTCACCTCACTGTCAGAACTGTAATCACGAGCACTGCAATTTCGAACACATGCTCTGGCTGTGCCCCTTTAATTCGTTGTCAGGATTATCAGACAAACCCTCCTGGGAGGCTGCCATGCGCAGCATGGAACTCAACAACCAACTCTTGGCAGTCCAGAGGGCCCGGGACATCGCCGAGAGGCTCCAGCTTCCGGCACCTTTCTGGGTGGAGCCACCTGGCTGAGCTAGCGGCATCTCCAGTCGCGTTCAGCTTCTGCCACTTTTGGACCACACTAAAGTTCTCACTCACTCACTCACTCGCCACTCTTGGGGAGAGGCGAACGATACGCAAGACCTTGCCTGCTCGTTGGAGGCATTGAAGCGCTATATATATATATATATATATATATATATATATATATATATATATATATATATATATATATATATATATATATATATATATATATATATATATATATATATATATATATATATATATATAGAGAGAGAGAGAGAGAGAGAGAGAGAGAGAAGAAAACTTTCTCACCTTGTTCTCGCCAATGTCAGACGTAAGGTCGGTAGTCAGATACTGCACGATTTTCGCTGCAGAGAGCTACGTCGTGCAGTTGTGCACGATTAAAATGAGGAATCAGGAAGCAAGGCGAGATGGTTCACGAAAAGAGGCCAGAGACATTACCCGGGACACTTTCTGTAAAGCCGTAAACGGCGTGATTGAGGGGCCTTATTTGAAAGCATGTCTTGTCTGCTCGTATAACAGCAGCACTTATACCTTTGTCGGCAGAGAGCGTCTACTAAAGGCCGGTATAAATCCGCGCTCTCACTATTTTTTGCGCTCCGTCCCCGTGTTGGTAATGTTGAAAATGGCAGGCCATTTCAGCGTTTTCTCCCTCCAGCTAATTCCACGATACCTCACAAGGGGAGGAACGCCCCCATCTTCAGCGTATCACCCCTCGTTGCGTTTCGATGTAAAAGAAAGAACGTACGATGATTTAGTTTTGTAAATACATAGAATAAGGTGAAATTATAAGGGTCATAAAGATCCCCAGTTCGTCTCACTGAACACGGGTGCACTTGCAAGAACAGAAGGGAGGAAAAGTAGGAAGAGACAGTTTGTGTTGGGTAGCACTGACTCGACATTGTTTTCTTGATTCAACGGCAGACGTAGCGGCGAGCCTCGAGAAGTGTAAGGCTGTAAGTGAGAGAGAGAAAGAGAGAGAGAGACAAATGTAGTGAGGAAAGGCAACCATGTTAACTGGAAGATAAATATCCGGTTTGCTACCCTTCACTGGCGAAGGGGATACAGAAAAGTAAGAGAAGTATGAGCGAGGGGGAGATGGAAAACAGCAACAGTGCTGCGCTATTATGCAGGTTTATCAACGACTAGCAAAGCACGAAGTAGGGTCGAAAAAATGCAGCTCCACTACTCTGAAACCCGAGGAAGTGCGTATTACGGGCACCTAGCGATTCCCGTTCGTAGAGTTCCCATTGCACCGTTTACCAAACCGTCGATGACGTTAAATGGACCGACAACCAATCTTTATGGTGCCTATTTTCTTTAGTGCAATGGAAAGCTTACCGGTCAGAGCGTCTAATCACGGAATGGTAACTTGGAAAACGCCATGAAGCGTTTGTAGTCAGAATTTTTCTATCTGAGGCGAGTATGAAGTCATATACACATATGACAATACATGCTACAAACAGTGAGAGCGAGAGCGCTTCGTGTTCGAGCGCGGCGGTTTACTGCGCATGCGTGCACACGCCGCGCTTGCGCCGCGGCCCGACATGTTCCACTGGCTGCCGCGAAGGCAGCGCCGCTTCTCAACGTGCAACTCCTTTTACCTCGTAAGCAGCGCAGAATAGAGCGAGGATGGATAATAATATACATACTCGAATTTTGAGGGCTCATTATAGGGTGCATGACAGCATCAGGTTATGCGACTAAGTACAGCAAGGTGATCGACTCCATAATTCAGCTTCAAGGCTCTTCCGCTAGGTTGCGTGGAACACTGGTTTATTGTTACTTTTAAAAACGATTTTAAAATATAAATCCTACTCACAACGCGAGAAATATGCTGGAATCCGTCACTATATTTCACGCTCTTTCCATTTCTACCAGCATCTTACCACGCGTTCTGGCCAGTTGTCGGTCCATTTAATGTTTGACATAAGCATATAGGGTTTTCCCGGCACGAGTAGAATCTTGTAGATTCGAATCGAGTAGATTAGAAAACTCTGTGTGCAACATGCGCCCTACTTTATGATGCGCTTTATCGAATTCCTGCATGTTACGACACTTGAGATACGTGTCGTGTGCAGGGGGTTCCGCCATGTTGTCTCCCCCTCCAGATGTAGTGACAAGCGCCGGCGAAGTGCAGGTGGGAGAAGCAATCGTGCACGCGCTCTGTGAGGCGGTGGCACCCCCACTTGCACGGCGCAGGAGTCAACCGCATATGTGCGAAGCATTTGTAGCAATCTTAAGTTAATTATTGCTATTACTTCTTGGTTATAGCTGTTATACATATTATTTTAGACCTTCGTTTATTTTAACCTAGTTTTGAGTATTGCTAGCCATATGTTTTAGGCTTCTATTGAGCGTTTCATTGCGCGTGTGAACACACCACGTGAGATCTATGGATGGGCGACAAGGCAGGCCAGTAAAGTGCTGCGCACTTAGAAAATGTGGCGCCTCCTGTGGAGCATTTCCGCCAAGTATATATGCTCACTGAAGTGCCACACTACGATTCGTTCATGGCTATCAACGCGTGCTCAATCGAAACGACATAGAACTCCAGGGTTCCCGGACTCTTAATACCAACCTTGCTCTCTGTGGCTGTTCTGGTAAAATTTTTGTGTCGGTGCCAACCTTTATATTACCTCAGCAAATACTTACAAAAAAAGAAGAACAGTTTGCTCTATCTATATTCTGTACTGTTTCTTTTCAATAAAACATATATTTCTATAATTCTTCCAGCAGCTTTGTACGAAAATGCTTCCGGAAGGTTTATGCTTGCTACATTCATGGCTGAGCAAAAGGTTTAATGGTCCACTATTTAATTACAGGGCCCAGATTGAGTAGTCTCTCCCTGACTGGTGCAACAAGCTTATGCCACGTCCTGTTTTAAATACTTTCTCTTACACCTTTGCTTGACCACAAGAGACCACCTTGAGCCTCCAGTGGCAAAGCAATGTGTTCGTACTTACTGCATAAATTTTATGTGCTGATTATTTCCTTGCAGTCATATATTTCAACAAACTTTTGTTACTATCCTTTACCGGAAACGTGCAAATTTCTGCTTTATAAGGACACCTCTAATAATTGTTGAGGTTTAACGTCCCAAAAACACGATATGATTATGAGGGACGCCGTAATGGAGGGCTCCGGAAATTTAAACCGCCTGGGGTTCTTTAACGGGCACCTAAATCTAAATACATGGGCCTTAAGCATTTTCGCCTCCATCGAAAATGCGGCCGTCACGGCCGGGATTCGATCCCGCGACATTCGGGTCAGCAGTCGAGCAGCATAACCACTGGACCACCGTGGCGGGTTATCATAAAGACACGCCGCGTCATCTGATAGCACTTTGCGCAAACCAAAACTAAGCCATTATCGCCTGGCACTCACAAAGCGTTTGGAACTAGGCAAGGAATCCACCACCAAGAAAGAATTTATTCTTACAAAACGGCACGCTCTTCTCTCGCACTCGCTTGTTTTTCGGCAGGGAAAGTTATCAACAGCCTAAAGCATAGTATGGCTGACTCAAGAAATATCAAGCGCCTAAGCATCAAGGGTAATAAAAGTAACGACGAATCACCCACCTCGTGTAATATATGCATTTTACGCGCTTCCTTCGTACTCTCTCTCTCACTCACTCACTTTACGAATAGTGAGACTCAGCTTAGGAGGCAATTTGCAAGAGATTCGACAGTGACATTGCCCATTTTACTCGGAATCTTAAGCCAAGGGTGTAGTGTGTTTGTGTGTGTGTGTGTGGGGGGGGGGGGTTAACACGAAACCGTGCGACGTAGTGCAGCCTGCTTCTCGAGAATGCGAGCTAGGCGACTAGCACGCGCCTGCGGGCTCCTTCTCCAAGAAGCTGCGGCAATAAAGGGGACGAAACAAAGACAGCCGCTAATAGAGGCGCCCTCCCTCCCCGCACCACGCCTCCGCGCAATATCATCAAATGTCAAACGAACAAAGACAACGTGGAACCTTCGAGAACGAGAGAGGCGAGCGAGCGGGATTACTGAGATAGACCCATCTGTCGTGGCTGAAATTTTAATGGCGGACTTATCGCGTCGCAGCGATAATAAAAGAGCCAATTAAAAGAGTGCTTCGCCTCGCATCGCCGATCTGACGGCAGCTTTGTGTAAGGAACTCGGCGGAATGCATGCGCGGGGCTTTGATGGAAATGGAGAGGAGGTTTGGGAGATAGGTATGGCGGCCTTGCCTTCAGCATCGGCAGAGAGCGAAGAGAAGGGTTGACGGTGTAGGAGAGAGTGAAAGGACGAGAGAGAAGGATGGCGGTAAATCCCTGCAGTCGCGTGATTGGCTCCGTGGATGGAGGCGCGCATTTCGCGGCGTTTTCCATCTGTTCGCGAAATTTGCGCACGTCATATGTTTCCACACGCGGCGTGCACGCACCGCTGCGTCAACGCGGCGGCATGGCGTGCCGCGCCTCGGGCTCGCCAGTACAACGCCGCATAACGCGCACCGTTAATCTCGCTCTTACGGCTCCATAAATAACGGCCAGAGGGATTCACCTCTATGGCCTTTTATTTCCGAGAGCCAGCCACTTTTTTTTACTGCGCACGACACTAGGCGTCCGTGACTGGGAAGCATTCGTTGCCTCGTTTCTTACTAGCTCCTTAATTGTATTTATATTTTTTATTTTTTGTCTTTCCACTATGCTCTGACTTCGCGTGCACGTCACCGGATTGTCGTTAAAAACATACACACCCTGAAAACATCCGAGCTTCGTTTGCATGCCAACCGCGCATGCGCTTAGAGCGAATTTTACTGTTGGCGTATATACGACCGGCTTACGCACGGATAAGGGACAGCCTTTTTCTGGTTGGATTTCAACTTTTCTTTTTTTTTATTTTCGCTTTCTTTCACAGTGAATGCGTGGGATTGAGGCTCCAGCATCACAGTGAGAACAGGGCAGGCTAAGCGTGGCAGTTATGCGCTTGGTAAACACTGTTTCTCTGTAAGTATATTGCAGTGTCAAAACGCACTGTTTTTGCGAAGTGATGTATCTGAATACTATATGACGTGAAGCGGTGTGGCATACCGAAGTTTCAGGGTACTATCTGGGCCTTAGGTTGCGTTCAGAAAAGTTTGATGACTTAGAGGGCTAAGTACTCACTCTACTACGAGAGAGCGGCGAGCTGTTCCTGAACAACCACCTGGAAATGAAAGTTTATTGTATCAATACACGCAAGCGCTAGATGCACGTATACATTAAATTCTGATAAACTGCGTCAGTATAACTTATACAAATGCTAGGCGCGATCACGCGCAGACTGCATCAATGTACTCTACGCTATACCAAAAAACTACGGAACAACAAGCCCCATGTTAACAAAAGCAGCATACCTCTCAAAGAGGTGGGAAAATGGGGAGGGCAGGATGGGAAGGTGGCCAACTTGTTTCTTTTTCTCTGCTCAGTATGGCACTGCCCGAAATTCCGTTTTTTCCCCATGCAGTACGAATGACCGAGAGTGCCAGCACCTTAAGAAGACATCAACACCACTCACTTACATCTCGTCTACTACCTAGGTATCCGAAGACAATTTGATAAGTTCGATGTAAAGCCGGGAACGCTGCACGCTGTGGTGGTCGACGAGCTTCTGCCTCGCACCGACGTCTCCACGTGACGTACATTGTGATAAATAGTACGAATTGGGCAAACAAGTCGTTATTTCTGTGCGAAGGCGGCGTAGCTTTAAGGAGGAGGAGGAGGGTAAGGCACAGCATTGTATAGTATAGTACAGTACCTATTCGCTCCATCAAAAGCAGCGAAACTGCCTCAGCGACTCTGCCGCTGGTGTTTTCTGAGCTGACAAAAGTAATGTCCGGATCTAAATTCAGCACTGAACTTTCTACTAAATCTTTCATCACAACCTCCTTTGTAGACTGTGGGCTTTTAAAGGGGCACTAAAGGCAAATAACAATTTATATCAGAGTGAAAGCTCAGTGTATGACAACTTCTAAAACGGCAATATTATCAACAGCAGTGCCCTACTTACCGAGAAATTAAGCTAAATGTATCATATGATGAGCGCCATGAGTGGGACATTTTCGAAGTGATCCCGATGACGTATGAGAGTCTGCCTACAATAAATCACTAGTAATCAAGTAATCAAACTAGCAGCAATAAAAAAGAACCTTCCGGCATCAAAAGACGTAATAAAATGCTGTTTGTTCGTTTCCGTTTGATTCGTGGAAAAAAGAACCTCTGTGGCGTTGCCATGGGGAACGGCGCACATGGTTCAAAGGTTCCGTTTTCGCCGAACTGCGCTTCGCCCGGCGCCCTGCTTCGCTCACGCGGTCGCGTCTCAGTGGTAGTTTCGGGATCGCGTACTGCCGCGGCGTACAGCCCAGCGTCGCGAGCCAATGTCTCGTTGTCAAGTTCTCTGTCCACATCCATTGCGGCGATTGCGGCAAGCTTCGATGGCTTCGATGGCCGTTGTTGCTGCTGTGGGTCCCGCAACTTTCGCTCTGCTGCTACTAGTGTCGGCGGCCGCGCAGTAAAGGCGGGCAACGTTGGGCACGGCAGCAGTGAAGTATGAAAGTCAGATTTCAGGCGGGTGAGTTGAAGTGCGCTAACGCAATGCGGACCACTAGAACGTGATTTTATTTCAAAATAAGCACTTCCATGGCATAAACATAGCACTATGATGTTTCTGGACCGCTATTTCAACAATCAACGTCGACTTAATATTGGCCTTTAGTGTCCCTTTCACGCCGACAACCCTTTTCTCACTGTGTGATCCCTTCGGCGTTTCAATCCTCTAGGATCGTGGAGAGACGCGGGGGATTGGGACTGGTTGATAATTAAGACAATGGACTATAGCGCGTCACCTTGCATATGTTCGCATCACGGATTCTGACAATCGGTACGAACTGTAGAATCCTGCGTACTTCAATTGGTTACGAGTAGGGGTGTGCGAATATCAAATTTTTCGAATACGAATCTAATACGAATATCCACCTTCGAATATCGAATTGAATATCGAATATCAAAGGAAGAATGCCTCCACGGTAACGATATTTTATTTAACTTGTAGCTATTTGAAGAAAAAACATTAGCAGCCCGACTGGCAACACAGCATACACTGCTATCTCCAGAACACAATGTCCAGGCTAGCACAATGCACATCACGACACAAGCGGATATCACGGCACAATGAAAATAATGACTACATGTTATCATGAAGAAATATGAGTTGCTTCACATGATCAGGCAGCAGGCGCTCCCTTGTAACAGAGACAACCCCCGACCTCCTGCCACTGAAAAGGCACGCTCGCTTGGAACAGAAGTGGCTGGTGTAGGGAGGTACATGGAGCAACGATTTGCCAGACTGGGGTATCTGAACAGTCCGCCACCAGTCACGTGTGTCACTGTCTTTCTTCAGAAGTGGTCCCGCATAGTGAACGAGTGGTAGTGCGGCACGTTACGGCCGCATAATATTGAAAATGTACGGTTACATGATCGCCAACAGCGCTGCACGTCGGAGATGCACCAGCAATAAATCATACGTATTGGGGCGCTTGTCGCAGGCAGATATCGTGCCTCCGTGTACTTACGATGTTTATCGCTCCTCTCGGCAAAGTTTTTAGCGATACGAACGCAGCAGAAATGTGGAAGACGAGTTATTTTATGCATGATAATCGAATCGCATATTCGAATTTTTCGAATATTCGAAGTTATCGAATATTCGAAACTTTTCGAATACACGATCTTCGAATCGAATACGATTATTTCGAATGTAATATTCGACGAATATTCGCACACCCCTAGTTACGAGACAACTTGGTTCCAAGTCGGTCCGAAGCCCGAAGCACTGTTTCAAGTCTTCCGTGCACGTTCTCAAGAGAAAAACTGGGGCGCTGGACAACTTTTCTTATCGCCCCCTTATATGGCAGTAGAATTCCGAAGTGCTTTCTATAGAGAATAAAGCACTCCTTTATCTGGCACGTAGCTGCCAAGTTATGCATGGCGGGATATCACTACTTCTATGCTGTTCCCGCCAAGGGTAATAAAAATGAAACGCGGGTGAGAGAACGACAGCGAACACACACACCCTGCCTGAACTTTACCGATACTTTCCACATACAACGCTCCTAGCTTTCTGACGCAACACACGGCGTCAGAAAAGTGGAGCTCGCGTTCGAACTTTCCGTTCACGTAGGCAAACTCAACAGATAAGCCCAAGAGCGCCACCTACTTTTCTGATGCCTTATCCTCTATAGAACGTCCTAACTGCATTCAGCGCTCTTTTTTCCCTCAAGATAACTACCCCCAAAGAACATCCAATTTCACAGTTAGGGCACGCGGTAGGAAACTACGGCGATAATAATATTTCCAGATCTGCCTCTCGGTTTTCATAGAGCGAACGTCACCATACAAAGAGACGATGCATAGTTATGAAAAATTTAATCTTAAAGCACCTGCCTGTTTTTGTGTGGAAGACTGGTAAAAGAAAAAGGCGAACCGGACCACTTTGTTCGTCTCGTCAATTAAGTTTTCAATGTAATGAGCGTAATAGACTTCCGTGCGTTCGCGATTGTTCCTTCGACACACGTTAACATAACGCTTTCGAAACAATTACAGGCGCAGTACGGGGACAGTGTTCAATATAAGAGCGCATGGAAAGAAGAGTAACGGGTACTGTTATTAAACGGAAATGATAACGTCTGATTGTGAAGCAGTAATAACGGCAAGCATTGGAGCTGCGTTTTCAATCAGGAATCTTCACAGGTATATTAGGTTCACGTGTGCTAACCAATATGCGACTTTCACGTAGGCCGCAGTTTTTCAGCATTTCGTGTTTCTCAAGTAAATCCTTCACCATTTGTCCTTTTTTTTTTCAGTACTGCCATTTGCTTTTTGTTTTTTACACATCTATCTCTGATATATATATTCTCGTTATACAACAACATATGCAAGAAAGAAATTCTGGCGGCAGCCTTGGAAGAAGTTTGCGAGCACAGTAGCGCGAATAAGGTTAGATTTACGCACAGAACGACAAAGAGAAGCAGAAAATGTAACAAAAGAACGCGAGTCCGCGCAGACTTGAACGGAAAGACAAATGCATTAGAGATTGCCTTGACTGACGAAAGAAAAACAAAAAAAAAGACGGAGGTGGGGGGAGAAGGTGTCGGGAGGTCAGGCTTTTGGAGAAAGCTAGGCGGCTGCATTGCAAATCTAGAGCGTACCGAAGAACTGATGCTTTGTTCTTGTTTTGTTTTTTTTCGTTCATCGATCGTTCTGCATGTCATTTGCAGGCCGGTCATGTCCCAGCAATTTAACGAAATGATGAGCACTTTGGAAAACAGAATGATAAGCAATGCCACGATTAGATGGCTCCAGAACCTTCCTTTTGGAAAGCCTGCTACAAAAAAAAAAAGAAAACGGCAGAAGCAAACGGTCATTGTCAATGTAAGACAACAAAAAGCTTTCGAAGAGAGTTGTTGAACAAACAAAATGACACTGACGAAACTGGCTGCACCAGGAAAGGCCTGAATAAAGCCATCTATTATGCTAAGCCACACAAAAAAATAAACGAAGAAAAAAGTGCGGTACGCGTAGCTTTAGGCCGTGTATAGGGACGGAACAAAAGGGGTGTGCGAGAACAAGAGGGCTGACGCTTTCGAAAAAAAGAAAAAAAAAGGCGTCCGCGAGAAAGGGTGCGATTTTAAGCAACTACGTGACGCGAATGCCTAATTGCAGGGCAACAGCAAAGAGATCTGCAAAGCGGAGTGAACCGAGGAAACGTAAATATATGGCCATTTGAGTATTTCTGTTTTACGCGAGACACGAACTTCTCGGGAAATGCTTTTGCACTTCACATTTTCTAAAAAGCCCCTTTACTTCGCTTTGTTTTTGTTAAATCTTTTTGCATGCGCTCCATTTTCTTCTTTCCTTGCTTCGATACTTACACTGCTTCTTTCGCACCTATTTCAAAATTCTGCAGATGCCTGGCACTAATGGGCAAATGTGGAGTCAAAGTGACGACATACAAATGCAGTTTATTACAAAAAAATAAATAAAGAGATACATGAAATGATGGATTATTAAATGAAATCTGACGAAACGTTACTAAGGAATGGTTTACAATTTATTTTTGTTTGTCTTTTCTCTTTTTTGTTGCTATTGGTACGTTTGCGAATATTCCACAATTTAGGATATATGAATAGATCACATCTCGCTTTACGATTTGTATCGAATGGCGAAATTTATGGCTCAGGAATCTTGAATTTTTTTTTTCATTCCAATATTTGACGGCCAGAAACACAACTTAGAACTTATGCCAGACTAACCCCCCTGCTGCGACACCACCACCACCACCACCCTAAAGAAGGGAGATACAGTGAGGAGTTTTTTCGATTATTATTTTAAGGCGAAAGCCTTAGATGCCTCATCAAACGCGAAAATTGACCGGTGTTCCGCGTCGGCGTCCCCTGTCGGCGGCGTCACCATGAGCAATGATGTGTCATCATTACGCTACAGTTCGCCTAAATTTGTGGCGTCAACATGACGTCATTGTGACTTTACATAACGTGACGTCACATGGTGACGTCATTACATGGCATCACTGCTTGGTCAAAGGTGGCAGTGCTGCAAGCGATCTGCTTTTGCTGTGCAGCTGTTCGTGACGCTCTTTCCTGTACCAACGTACAAGGCAGACAACTCTAATGCTCAGTTATTTTCGACCAGTTTTTATTTGCACCTGAAGTTTAGATAACATAATTGTTGCCTTTATTTATGCGCAGCGATTTATTATTTCGTCATAAGTGCCGCAATTCTACGCATTCAATCTGGTCCTCTTTGCTCATATTTGGCGCTTGTGCCACAACACATCATAATCATCATCAGGAGAATGCATAAATGACCCTGTGAGTTTGTATCGTAGTACCATCAACAGTGTCAGACTAGGCTAATATGCCGACTTAATTCAGTTACGTTGGTCGCTAGGAGCGTTTGTGGCCGATTGAATATGCATCTCATGGTCGGTTCTACCTTTGTGCGATTGATATTGAGTGGCTGAATTTAACGCGGCACAGCTGCATGACGGAGTAATGGATGAATATAAGTTTGTGTCGCCATTTGGTAGATCCTATGTGTGGGCGCGAATTTCGGTACAAGATCTTTGTATGTTGTAGCTACCAAAATTAACAGGAGTAGATTGGATTGAACACGCGACCTGGCGTGGTGTTACAGTTGAAACCCGTAATAACGAAACTGGCGGGGAAAGCAGAAAATTTCGCTTTTGCGGGAATTTCGTTGGCGCGAGAATGCAGCAGAAACGACATGAAATTTACAAAAAACACATTTTATTTCTAAAAGTCAGTAAGTTTGCTTTGGCGGGCCTTACCATGCAGCATGTGCATGCCTCTCGATCGGGAATCTCGTTTGCCACGGCACAAAGTTCTCCCCGTGCACTGGTCAGTGACGGCGGCACCGCGCTGTCACCAGTACCGTCACAAGTGCGCCTACAGGCGAACGTTCTTCCGGCTCCGCTGGATCAGCGCGGAATCGTGGACAGCGAGCTGCACGCAACGCCGAATTCTTCGGCAATGTCAATTTTTTCAAGCCCTTTTCCACCTCACTGATGATTGCAGCCTTATCTTCCAGCGCGATGAACTTCCGCTTTTTCGTTGGAGGCGGCATCTTCGCAGGCAGCGAAATCCGACGAAGCAGTCGCAACACGCAGGTTCACGTTGCACCAAACGGCCAAGCGAACGCTCCACAAATGGCTCCACACACGCGACCATGTGCGCGCAAAGCCGACAAAGCCAAGCACAGAGCCAAGCCAACGAACGAAACTCCGTGAGGAATGTGGATTTCGCTACGTAGTCCGCGATAACGAGCAGGTGTTTCGGCAAGCCATCATCATCATCATTGTCGCCAGCTTTATGTTTTTTTGTAAACAATGATGGCGGCTGCTTCTCAAGTGCGCTGTAGCGATAGTTTTCCACAATTTAAGTGTAGCATGACTGCATTTCAGCAGTTTTCGAATGTAGTTGATGGTGCGAGAGCAGATTATTTGCCCACTCGTGTTTCAAAAATTTCGTTAATGAGGGACTGCGGTATGAATATCTTTCGTAGTCGCGAATTACGAAATGCATTGACTCCTATGGGCGTTCGCCGGTGCTCCGAAAATATTTCGTTGCGGTGAGAATTTCGTTCCCTCGGGATTTCGTTATCGCGGGTTTCGATTGTATAGCATTGAATAACCGGACGTGGTTGAAACTGCATGTGCCGAACTTTCTTGAACGAAATTGAAGTCTTAATCAAAATATACAAATCGGTGACGCCGAACGATCAAGGGTAACATTCCCATTTAAAAAATTCATTTCCCCTCCTGCAGGCTAAGTACGGTCCTTCGTTCTAACATGCAAGGTATCAACGTGACCTTCATTGTTTCGACATATGTAGTAAATTTTTCCTTAAGGCGCATTGCAAAAGCTGCACCTATAAAGAAAATGTGCTAAGAGGCAATTTGACTACCAGGGCCATGACATTGTTCCTTCCATCGGGATAGCTGGGACAAAAAGCTGTTTGCAAAATAATGTAGTTCTTACTCTTTCAGCAAGAGAACGTGTACAGCTAGGCAAGCCATTTGGCTGAAAGCCATTTCGTATGCGAACTGCTTCATCTTCAACTGCGTCGTCGTCAAGTGCAAGAAGAAGCGAGCGGGCAGAACTTTCATTCAGTGAGCTTAGAATAGCACGCGAAGTCTTGTAAAGAGCCCCCTCTCGTAACCTCAACTATACTAGTGCCAATGCAACTCGCGGGTTCATTTTCGGAACTCTTAACGGGCACCTCGGAACCGAAGAAAAGGCAAGGAATGCCTTCCCTAACCACACGCTAGTTTCCGGGCCGCACCATCAGATCACCGAGAGAGAAGCGTAATTCTCCGCCGACACCGCACGAAAACCACTTGCCACAGACACACGCCTTCTTCGTCTACGTATAAGCCCACCCGGCTGCCGCGCCGAGTCGGGCTGTGCTCCCGACCACAGCGACCCTCCCAGCCTTCTGGCGATCTACGGTGGTATAGCGGTGGCATTTATGAGCGGCGCGCATAATTATGTGCTTTTCGCGGTGCCGGGGAAGACGGGAGAGCGCGCGCGATACGGAAGTGAGTCGAGACACTCGGAGTACAAGTATACACCAAGGAGGGGAGGCTGCTCGTGTTCCTTGCGGCCGGACCGTTAAGCCACCTTGCTCGGACCTTTCTTCCTTCTTTTTCTCCTTTCTCCCATTAATGGAGGCCTCCGTAACAGCGTAAACGCCCCGCCGTGTGGCTAAGTGCCCCAAGAGACACAGACAGCCCCGCAGCAGGCACAATCAAACTTGGCCTGGAAGAAAACTGTACCGCAGAAATGGGCGCCCCGTGCCGGCGGTACACACGTCAACTCGCGGGCTCATGCGTGTGGGAGCTGATACGCTGAGGAAAGCACGCCAGGAATGGCGTGGCGTAGTGTGCCGGCAGATTCGCGCGGTTCTTTAATATGTAAATGCTTTCGTTTCCTCGCGTTCCACGGGAACGGCGTTTACCTGCAGCACTTTGCATTAAGAATGGGCGCATGTTCTTGGAATATGCCACGAACCGCCGACGAGTCGGCATTTGTTCTTTTTCTTCTACGGGGTTCTCTATGATGGCTGAATTTGCGGAAGCTGAAACTTGGAGCTAACTCGCGTCTACTGGCGTAAGCGAAACTACATCGAAGGTCTCCTTGACTCCGAAGAATTCCCTGTTCTTAATGAGCCGTATGAAACTGCGCTGCCCTAGTAAAGTGAGTGAGTGAGTGAGTGAGTGAGTGAGTGAGTGAGTGAGTGAGTGAGTGAGTGAGTGAGTGAGTGAGTGAGTGAGTGAGTGAGTGAGTGAGTGAGTGAGTGAGTGAGTGAGTGAGTGAGTGAGTGAGTGAGTGAGTGAGTGAGTGAGTGAGTGAGTGAGTGAGTGAGTGAGTGAGTGAGTGAGTGAGTGAGTGAGTGAGTGAGTGAGTGAGTGAGTGAGTGAGTGAGTGAGTGAGTGAGTGAGTGAGTGAGTGAGTGAGTGAGTGAGTGAGTGAGTGAGTGAGTGAGTGAGTGAGTGAGTGAGTGAGTGAGTGAGTGAGTGAGTGAGTGAGTGAGTGAGTGAGTGAGTGAGTGAGTGAGTGAGTGAGTGAGTGAGTGAGTGAGTGAACTATCATCTGGGCACGTAATTAAACAAAACGACCTCATGAAACATTCGCGGTTCCAAGAGACGCAATACTTGATCGGAAGAGTGAGTTTCAAGCACCCCCTTTACATCGAAAAAGCAAGAGGAAATTCCCACCGCTTATAGCAGCGCCGCAGGCTGCTGTGAAGTATGTAGGGACTAAGATAGCAAACACTAGTCAAGAAGTACAGTCGTTTCCAGGCTATAGGCTGCCTCGTAGCGGATACCAGAGCGGCACTATTTCACTCCATCGATTTCTCGCTCTCTTTCCTTGCGTTTTCCCCGGCCATTGGAGTTCACGGGAGGTTAGTCGCATCCGTAGCCGACCGGAACCGAGGACTCTGCGTCTCGGAAGATCGGAGTGGGCGCAGCAACTCGATTTCCTTCGATCGCTTCGTCGTCGTGCCGGCAAAGCGATGCGAGCTCCTGACGACGACGCTTCCGAGGCCTCGACGCTGGCATCCGCTCAAATGTCTTTACTGCCGGGATAAGATGCCACGCGCGAGCTAGCGAACACGCAAGCATAAGTAAAGTAGGCGAAAAAGAGAACAGGAAGTGCGTATAGGTAGGAGAGCGCACGGGCGTTATACGCAATGCAGTTGAGTTCGCATCCGAGCGAGATCACCGTCACTTTACCTCGTTTCACTGGACCGCTCGCTGTGTTTGTTTCTTCTCTGTTTACACCACGCCTCGCTCCTTGACAGCTGGATAAAGCATCGACGACGAAAACGCGATGCATTTCCTACTGACTGTAGCAGGGAAAGCAACAGCGATTGGAAGGAAGCACCAAAGGGAGGATAGGGGAGAGGGCAAACGAATGCTGCAGTGTATTTGTCGCAACAGATGCCGAGGAGCAGCATGGAATCTCGCAGACTTCCTGGCACGCTACTCCTATGGTGTGTAGGGAACGTGAACCAACCAAAGAGAAATCAGGGAATAGGGTTATTGCGCATGTTGCGTGGTACGTGAAATGGTCGTGCGTGTTGTAAAAGCTCACGTGCACTTGACGTTAACTCCTCCAGAGCGCTTTTTTTATGATTAAAACACTACAGCTTGCACCGGAACGTATGTCTTTTCTTGATACCGATGCCGCAGTACCCCTTCCCTTTTTCCCTGCCCGTGTCTAGGTTCAACAGAAGTGGAAACGAAAGATAAGAGCATGAGAAGCAAAACCGCTTTGGCTATGCTGAGAAGCGCTCCAGGTGGGATGACCAGTTCTGAGTGACCTTAGTTCCTTTGAGAGATACTATCCTCTTTGATTGGTTGGTCATTGCAGACCATGTTAGTTGCGAACATTATATAGATTTTCTCGCCCTTTGTGCCGTAGTTTATGGGTCAGATATGCATGGGCAAAAATTTCTGCAGCTCTAACTTAACCAATCGCGTGTCTGTTGCGTTTTCAAAAACGTGTTTTTCCGTCTTCAAACTTCGTCATATAATGTCATACGTAAGCTATGTAAATGTTCTTGTTTCCATATTTCTTGTCGCATCTGGTTATAATTAACATATAATTCATAAGGAAAAGCATCATTGCGAAGCAATGTTATAGCTCCATTTTTACAAATTTTAGCGCCAAGAGAGAGTCCAGGTCAACTTATTTTGCAGGAAAACACGGAGGTACTTCACAGTCGCGCATCATCGCAATAATAAAAGCAATGTGTTATTATATGGCATTACTGCAGGTCCGCGAAGCACATCACGTGGCCGAACAGTGGAAACATTGTAGCTAAGACAGCCAAAGCGGTGAATGTTAATGTGTGAAGTGCGTAGAGTGACAGCATCGTTGATACGACGTACGCTGATGTCTGAAAGGCTTTCGGTCCTGCATATAACCAGAGTGGACGGGAAGTTCTAAATATACGTTGAAGTCTTGCGCTTCTCCCCCATACTTCTTGCATGTCACATAGAGAGTGAGCCAGAAAACTCGAAAAGAAAACACGAAGTAAGCTTTCGCCTCGTCCGCGAGTCAGAATATTTCTCGAGCCGTTCACCTAATTCGAAGCTAATGGACTCACGTGTCACCGTCACATTATAGGTCACGCGGCCCGTTCACGTTTCAGACCCACAGCTTCTTTCTGTCGGTTCTTTTATTTCTTTTTTTTCTTTTGTCACCCTGAGTGCGCGTACGTCTGGTCCTATCGCTAACAGGATGTCGCTGCGTTTCTGTCTTACTGCTGAAATTACCATTTGCTGCGAGTCCTAATGACTGTGACGTGCCGTGACGGTGGGAGAGCGAAAGCCTGTTCCCCCGAGGAGTGCTGCTCCGTTCGTTACCGAGGCTGCAGCATTTTCATTCGGAACACTGGGAAAACACGAACCAAGAGCCACGAAGTGATGCTAAATATCAACGCATCAGCTACGTTGGCAAACGAGAGAAAAAAAGCAGTTGGAACGGCTAGAGGAAGCATATGCCAGACCGTATGTGAAGTGTGCTACAGGCGTCGTCGACGAGCTAACGTTATCGTGCAAGATCGCCTACGTATAAGCCGAATTGGACAGTGCTTTGATGCCGACGAGTAGCGCGCTAAACTTACGTAAAGAATCAACAAAACGTTGCTTTAGATGTGCACTGCATATCTTTGCAACTGTTGAGACGCAGTTCAGGTTTTCACGTTTATTCATCAACGATATAAGTTTTACATAATGGTGAATACAAAATTAATATGACACAGGGCGCCCCAAAGTTAGAAACTGTCAAAGGGCCTCCCGTACACGATCTGAATGAAAAAAGAAACTGATATATGCATCAATGAGTAGGAGGTTTGGGATGTAATGATAACAATGAATAAGGACCTGTACTGGGGAAAGTACCAGGGCGTTTTGAGTGTAATTACTCGTAATTGCTGCCAAATTTAAAGCCTAGAAGGACTAAACATGTAATCGCTTGTGTTTCCACCTTAGGAATTTTGGCCATCTTACCAAGAGTTAAACGGAAGAGAGAGAAAAGCTTTATAACAGAACCTGGAGGACTATGTCGAGGGTGGAGCGTTTAGTCCAGTACTCCTTGAGCCGTAACCACACGGCGCACACTCCTGACGAGATCTGTCGTAGCGCATCGACTTGAGTCTTCGATTCGCTTTCGCATCTTGTCTGGGCCAATCCAACGCGAGGCGATTTGCTACGTCTGCTGCGCTAGAAGTAGCCTTCACGAAGTCTCTTGATTTACGCATTGGGACCAGCACACAGCACGTGTGATGGTAGCGGTCGCAACAAAACTCTCGAACAGCACAACGAAACCTTCAACAAAACACGGATGAGTTTTCTATAGGAAGATTCGGGCTGCGGTGTGCCTTGCGGCAGGTTTTATTGCTATCAAACCGGATTTAATAAATTAAAGGTTCACTCTCTGAACTGCGACCCTGGCGCAAGACACACATGCATGCCGTGCATTGCGGACTTGCTTAGAAGAGTGCGCATTCTTGGGCATGTTGGTAATTCACCTTCACTTTTATAGCACGCTAAACGAACAAGGACTGTCCGCGTCGTTCGTTTCTCTCCTTGTTCGTTTAGTGCGCTACAAAAGTGAAGTTGCTCAGTAGGATCACATATCCGGGGGCTGGCTTCCCCAGTGACCGGCATGTTGACTTCAGGCACGGCCGCTAGATTCATACAGCGGTCGTGTTTCAGGATGCGTATTGAATACCCCTGGCTTTTTGAAGCATCATTGGACTTCTTGAGCGATGGAAGGTTGTGTACATTCAGAAACGATGTCTTTTTTCTTCCTTTAACGAAATTTTCTTCCTTAGCCTGCATTATATGCATGCATAAAACGCGTAATCTCTTCACTAACTTGTTTTCGTTTCGACGTCGGGTAGTATGTATTCATCTTTTTATGTGCATTTACTGAAACAATAGCTAGGCTGGTATTTCGCCTAACAAAGTCCGAAACGAGTAATCCTCACGCAACATTCTAGCGGGCGCTGCTGATCCAGGCCGCAAAGTTGGGCAGACAAAAGAATGGCGTGAGTCTTGCATTCCGATTACGACTTCGAAGTCCCTCCCGAACGCAAGGGCCCGTGCGCACTATTCCCGCGGACAGAAATCTGCATATCACGCGATTAAGCCCCCACGACGGGCAGCTGACGCGGAGAGGCGATTTGGCGCCGAGCGTGCCATCCCGCGCTCGGCTGCAGCCGCTGCAGGAATGCAAAGAACAGAGACGAGTCGGTGCGTCGTGGCAAAGCCAGGTATACGTACTTCCATACAAAAATACAAAAAGATGAAAAAAGAAAGTGCACAACCTAGAAGGAAAGCGATTCAACTAGGGCTCCGAAAGCAGAGATGGTGAAGAGTTGGAGAACAAAACCGAGAAATGCGCGACGCAGAGAGCGTAGATACGTTTCGGACGCGTTATGGGGGATCGAGGTAAAAACAGAAAGAAACGCGGGTATAGAGCGAGGAAAGAGAAAGGGCCGCCCCTCCCATGCCATGTTCGCCGTCTTTTTAATCCCGTTGTGCCGTGTCCTCTGCCCTATCATTTGAACCGCCATTATCCTCCTCGGAGCGCGGTAGAAGGCACCGAAAGCTTCAAGCGAGGTACGGGGGGGAAGAGAAAACTAAGGAAGAAGGAAACGGGATGAGGCAGAGCCGGAAATGAAGAATAAAAACAAAAGGAAGCGCGTGCGCTGCGGAGAACGAAAGGGAACTCATTCGTTTCCGGCATTCTCCATTCCTTTTTTATATCCCCCTTCTTTCTTCACTCCAGCGCCGGCACACAGGAGAAAATGCTAAGTCGAGTAAGGAAGAAAAAAGACGTGATTTGCCTCGTACACAACGCTCCGCCATAAAGACGACGGCCCTCTCTCTCTCTCTCTCTCGAATCACACCGCGGCGACCTTTCGTCGACTGCTCGAGAAGAGACGCCGCCGCACCGAGCATCGCCTGCAAGCTCGTCAGGGATACCTCGCCGAATCGCGCGCGGAGGGAACCTATCTGGGGTAGATAAAATCACTATCATCATATCTTCCTTCTCCCCCCTCCTACAATTTCAACGCCCTCTTTTTTACGCAGATGTAAAAGGCGCGCCACTGCACTTCTACGTCCCCAAGCGCGATTTCGAAAGTTTCCCACGCCGTCGGCGCGTTCTTTTTACGAGGACATAACAGTATACCATAACTACATGCAAGAACCTTCATTCTGATCCCCTTTGACCTCTGAACTTGAATTTTCAGCGTACTAGCATAACACACACTAATCTCCCATGCGTAGCGTTTATGTACAAGGTAAAAGTATGGAAAACAGTCTAGATCCTATGCAAGAAACAAAATTAGCAACAAGATTCTGCGGAAAGGCTATTAATTGCGCAACACAGAATTTACAACCCCGCAAAGGTATTTTCCATCTAGCAAAGTTTCTTGAGGAAACACTGCATTCTCAGCAACGCATATGAAGAATAAAAAGAAAAGTATAGAAACCGCACGGGTTCTTGAAATGTGAGTCCATCACTATTCTACAATCGATGAAGAGGAGCGTCTCCTCTGTCCAGCTGTTAGCGTAATCAAGTGCATCCGGAATTACAGCAACTGCAACGTTGCACACAGCACTATTGCCGCGTTCGCATCACATGCAGTGTCCGGCAAGCAATACATTTTAAAAGTGACCACTGGGTATGCAGTGTTGAAATTTCTCCACTCATTAAAATTGTCGCCTGCTTTCGTTAGAGACGCAGCACATTGGTTTTCTAGAAGTTTACAGCAACGCATGAGACAGAGCTGACTGGAAATGAGGAATTGCTGCTCGCTGGCTTAAATTCACAACTAAAAGCTACCGCCAACATTGTACAGCGATGACAGTGTTCTGTGAGTTGCCAAAAGGCTCAAGGAGAGGTATGCTAATTCATTATTCGATCTTTTTTTTTTAAAACAGAATACCAACCTTACTCGTCCTCAGCTCACTCTTAAGCACTTTCATCGCCTGGAATGCCTCTCGCTTTCCTTAAAAGGTGCGTTGCTCCGGAAGGCTATCATTCACTTATGATATATATCATATTAAATGTTTGGCAGACAGTGCTGCTTGCAGCCAGTGTGACGGCGAAGAAACGATAGACCACGTTCTTTGTCGCTGCCCTCGCTACAGCTCGCACAGACTGCCGCTAGCTGCTGTGTTGGCCCGCCTTGACAACAGACCCCTGTCGGAACAGTCAGTGCTGGAATGCCGACCCAAACTGCCTTCACAACGAAAATCAATTAAGGCCTTACTAAACTTTTTGCGAGCCAGTGGCCTATTGAATAGGCTATAGTACTCCCGCCCTACACCTTCCTTTCGTTTATATTTATTTTATCGCGGGCCTGCTCTTCTCTCCGCTTTTCTTGCCCTCTTTCTTTCCCTTTCCACCTCCCCTTAGAGTAGGGTAGCAAACCGGATGCTACAATTCTTGTTGACCTTCCTGCCTTTCTCTCGTTTTATTATCTCTCTCTCTCTCTTAGCAGTTTACTGCGAAATCTTTAATACGGAATATCTCCTAACTCAATCTCTGTCATGCATCGTTGAACGAAAGGGTCTGCGAAGGTAACCTACGTACTACGTTGCACAGTAACTTGGACTGCCGTAATTTTGAACACACTACGACCGCTATAATTTAACGTTAAAACAGAGTGGCCAAAAGTCCCACACAAAAAAAAAACTCCATTATAACACCCTTTTTAAACGACACTCCATAACATGGGTTCGCTACAGAATTCCGCATGTTCGCTCATTGTCAGGGGTGAGGGAAGCCATTAAGGATGTTATATTAGGCACAGGTACGTTACTTAACACCAAATAAGCAATTTTGCCCGCAAAAGATACGGGCCTCAAATCGACACCTCTGCCTTACCTGTAATAAATTCTCGCGCGCTGCGCCTACACCCATCTCCTATATTACCCCCTCCTACATTAGTCTAAAACTCATCGTCCAACGCCACCACCGAAAGGCCGCCGTGCCTCGTTTGAAACACTGTGCTACCGTGGTCGACACCGAAACAAGGCCAGGTCACAGTACGAGGCGTTGGGCGACGAGTCGTTACTCAGGCGGCCCATTGACACGCGAGGCACGGGAGAATCGGCTCCCCAGAGCGGCCACACCGGCTTCCCGGCCAACCCTGCCACATCCTAAGTGGCTGAGCCACCGCCCGAACTGTTTTCGTACCGTTTCTTTTTTGTGCACTATTTCTTTGCTGCATTCCTCCGATGCACCCGTTTGTGTGCCAGGTTCAGCTTATTCTCGTCTCCTTCTCGATAAATCTATCTATTGCGCGTGGTTGCCGTATCCGGTGCACTTACTGTGGGAGGTCGCTTTTCGCTCTAGGGAGGACGCTATTCGGCATCCGCAGCAGCCGATGGGTGCGAGAGTAAGTGCAGCGCTACCTTCTTAGCGCTGTTCTATCTCATGTGCCGGTCTCTAAGAGCATGCACTGAAATAGCTGCGAGGGTTACATCACATCGCAGTCCTTATGATATCGCATTTGTGTTTCGCCTCCAGTGGTACAAGAAACCACACGTTATGGGCATGCTGTTGCACCGTCAGACAGCAGGTGCGTTTGCTTACCTAAAGAAACTTCGGTCACCAAGCCATCATCGACAGGCTTTCTAGAGACTGGAAATATGCACGCAATATTAGAAAATGTTCAACCAGTCAATTCACGGTATGCAACGCACAAAAACGTTTCTTCGAGCATCGGAACATAAATGTTACCACTTAAAGTACGTGGCCGTTCATAAATTGCCCAAGTTCAACCGATGAGGCAGGAATAGCAGTATACGGTATGATTTTTATAATGTTTAGTTGCTTTGGGAAAGCATGAAGCGGTTAGTAAGGGAGACCCAGGTTCAAATCCTGCCATCAGACATCGATTTCTTTTCATTGTAGAGTGGCAAAACCTGGCAAGTCACGGCCATAGCTGCTTACCCATGGTAATATGTAGGGTAGTAGCTAATAAATGATCCGAACCGGAGCCTCTGTTAGTGTGTACCACGTGTAATCTGGTGTATATGAGACCAGAGAAGGCATGACGCCATTGTAAAGTATATTCTAGTCGCATAGCCAGCATTGGTGTGAATGCAGTCACGAAATGAAGGGCACTCCGACGGTGGCACGAAAGATACCGGTAATGTAGCAATAACGAGGTATTTGTTAAAACAATGTGACATTCTAATTTAATTGCAACTTAACCTCTGCTTTAGGCCTTTTGTGCTAAATACACTAACAGTATAACCCCTTTTTGTTCTCTCTCGTAGGTTCCTGGACAACAAGCATGTTGACTGACGGCCGTTTACTATATATAATGATTCAAAGTGACCATTTATCGACTACGGCGCCCGGCTGTTTATCATAAGGTCGATGGTTTGATTTGCGGCCGCGAAGCCCATATTCCCCAAGGAGACGGCTGATAATATTCTGGTATAACCACATTTCATCATTATCAACACGCTAGCGTTAAAGAGCTCGTTTCGCAGAAATTTCAGTGTCGGCGTCGGTGTCGTCGTCGGCATCGCTGCTAGCGTCGTTGGTTGTGAGCGAAAAATCATCTTGTCCGTGACCGAAAAATCGAGAAATATGCAAATAAAATAAATAATCAAAATCTTCGGGTTCAAGTGAGAATCAAACCCAGGCCGTCTGCATGGCAAGCAGGTGTTCTACCACAGAGCCAGGCTGTTTCCTGAAAGTGCTTCGAAAAAAAAAACACACACACTATAAGAATGTCATGTAGTGGAAGGAGTTTCATTACCGCATGTAATATTGCGTGGCAGAAGCGTAGAACCGCGCCAGGCGTCAAAACATGTGAATTGCGCAACGAGTGGGTGTTCTAAAGGCTCACCCATTACAAAGCGCTCAGAGATATTTTATCATCATCAGCAGCAGCAAAAGCATCAACAAAGTGAACCGCTGCGTAGGATCGCGTGTTGCCTTACGGACGCGTATTGGGCCCTTCGCTGATTCGTAAAAGGAAGAATTATGGCGTAGTTTGCACTTAACATCTGTACTTGTAGTAGGCATTCTAGGATACCTTGAAACGGCCAATGTGACGCGCACAGTCGTTCGTTTACTTACGGCACAGTTGAGGCATCCACCGAGATCCGAAGCTAAGCTAGCAATTGAGAAGGCGATGCGCACGGGGCCCGATAAGCTATCGCGTTCTACCCTTGAAGGCGAAGCTCAAGCGTCCTCCAAGTTTTACAGCGAAAGCTGTTATGAGATCACAACAACGGCCGTTTTTGGCGCCGTAGTTGTCCGCCGCCGCCACCGCCGCCGCCGCCGGTGTACGTAAACACTATCGCTCGAAATAAGGGAAAAAAAGAAATAAGAAAAAATGTGCAGGATGTAACGGGGTTCGAACCTGGGCCCTCTGCGTGGGCGCTCTGTATTCTACCTCAGAGCCATGCCGGTGCTTGAAACACCTTTGCAAAAATACCCTATACAGGCTTCATGTCGGGAAGGAACCATATTAACATATGAAGGAAACAAGGTGACTTTTAAGGGCTCGTTTTTCTTTGTTAGACACAATATTAATGAGAACTAACAGACAATAATGCCAAAGAAGGTATAGGGGGTGTTATTTCTAGTAATTAGAACATAAATGTGAAGAAAGTGAAGTGGATCAAGAGATAACTTGCCGCCGGCAGGGACCATATTAACATGTTACATATTAACATATGTAATATAGCTTGGTAGAAGAGTAAAATAACAACCAGGCGTCACACAATGCGAATTGCACAATGAGTGGGTTGTTGAACGCTTCCAACCCATTACAAAGGGCTCTGCCATAATTCTTCATCGTCATCAGGCACAGTATCAACCAGGTGCACATAATGCCTTACAGGTGTTTGGCGAGTACATAGTGGCTGCTTCCCTACTTCACAAAAATTGTGATGATTTATAGCATAGTGGGTTCCTCGCAAGTGCGCTTGTATTGGTTGCCAAGGAAGCTCATAAGGCCCCCTGATCCATTTTCTCGGGGTCTTAATAATGTTATTTCCCTCGCTCTTCCTCTTTCTCACGTCAATGTATGTTATATAGCGTGGTGGGAGAGTTAAATAGCGACCGGGCGTCACACTATGCGAATTACGTGACTAGTGAGTAGTTTAAGGCTTCCAGCCCATTACAAAGGGTCCAGCCATAATTCTTCATCGTCGTCAGCCGTCGCATCAACAAAGTGCTCATAGTGCCTTACAGATATGTAGCTGGGACCATGCTTCTCCGCAGAATGACGAATAATAGCGTAGTGGGTGCTTCCCAACTTCACAAAAATTATGATTTATAACGTAATGGGTACCTTGCTAGTGTGCTTGTATTAGTAGCCCCAAGGGAGTTTACAAGCGGCTCTAGAAATGCTGCTCTTCCAGCTTTTGCCGTGACTGTGCTGCGTTTTCAACGCAAGGCCTCGCGCTTTTTATCATGTTGTCATCGTCGTCATGTGCATGTTGACTGGGCTATAAAGGCTTCTCAGTAAACACTTAGGTTTATGTAGACGTTAAAGAGAGAGAGAGGGAGAGAAACGAAGGGAAGGCATGGAGGTTAACCAATCTTTGGCTTGGATGGCTACCCTACATGGGGGTTGGGGGAAAGGGGAATAATAGATAATATAGAAAAGAAAGAACAAGAGCTAGAAAAAGAAGAAATGAATCGTTAGTCTCGTTAAGAGACACAGCACGATAGGCGTTAAACACCACCTAGCCAAATGACCTGGTGAACTAACACTTCGTAGTCCCTCTCGAAGTCCAGATGTACACCTTGAACGCTTGTGCATTAACGTTTTTAAGGTCTTTAGATCTTAAGGCAAATTAAGGTCTCTTACTGGCCAACTATTCACGCCAGCAAGCAGGCTTCTAAATGAAACTTAAAATCAAGGACCGGCAAGGCTATTACCATCGCAATCTCCGCTACCCAAAACGCAAAAGATCGTAGTTGTCAACGGGCCGAATACAGTTGTTTTTCACGGGAAATCTTACGCGAGGACCAGTCAAAAGATAACGCAATCGGACGCGTCATCACTCTGGTTCCAACCGCTTGCTCTTTGCGCGTTTCCCCGGAGAAGGGCTCTCCCCATGCGCGAAGGCCAGCAAGTAAACCTCGATTCGCTTCGCCGCTCGCGGCCGTCCCTCGGCGAAATCAAGATAAAGGATTGGTGTAGAGCAAGCCCGGAACGGTGCTGGCCGCGGCCCGGTGGCTTCGTCTATGAAGACAAACGGGACGCCAGGCCCGAGCACGTGTCCCCTCCACGCCTGGGCTGCACAGCCTTCTCCTCGTCCTGACGCCTCCACAACGTTGTACAGCGAGCGTGTCGCCGGCCCCAGACACATGCGTCCTTTGCCGCCAGCAGAGAACTTGGATACGCGTCCCGAATGCACAGCCGTGCTTGCGCAATCTACAACATATTATATGTTAGATATCTCATGCGACTGGTATTCGCATTCCAGAGGGTTGTAAATTATTAGCATTTCAAAACGTGCAAGAAAGACTAGTAACTACGAGTTTATGAGCGAGAAAAGCACATCAACTGCAGAGACAAATGATATGCGAGCAATTTCAGCCTACGGTTTTTTTTGTGTGTGTGTGCTCATGATTAAATATCACAATATTAGGCACAAGAAGAAAGGAATGAAGCGGGCGGCCAAATTAGATGGACAGCCTCGTACAATGGTGATCACAGCGTTACGCTGATATATGTATGTATGTATAATCTAAGTTTCCATCATGCCCTCAGATAACGGTAACTGGTATCATGTGCTTTTTCCACTACACAGCCTACTACACTACATTTGCTTAACTATACCTTCTGCATATCAGTCTACACGTAACGGCATTTAGGTTTCGATGGCAAGCTTTCAACGCTACGCAATGATGACAACAATCACCGCTTAAAGTTAACATATGCTATGAGGGTGACTGTATCACGACCATAGTTACAAAGCCAACGATGACCTCATTGCTCACACAACACGGGTCCGGAAACGAGCCAGGAATGGCTAGAAATATAATTTCGTTATCTGTCAATTCCTTAAGGGATCATGACGATTATAAGTAAGGTGTCAAAACCTGCGACCGGAGCCTCAAAGCAGGACGATGTACACATCCCAATAACGTTAATAGACCTTTTTCAAGCACACGAGAGCCACCAACGGGCGCGCAAGGGCTCATGGGAAAAGTGTGTACGCCGCAGCAGCAGCCACGACGAGCTCGCGGGCCTCACGCTTTAGCTTCCCGGTTGCGCCGTGGCAGCGCTAATCAGATCAAGTGAATTTGTCAAGGTGTGACATATTGCTGCGTAATTCAATCATGAACTACTTCTGTGCTTAGCTACAACGGCCTCTCCTCGAGTTCCATCTGCATAGCGTTTCCGCGTGCCACTGTTGGACCAGCTGAGAGGCTCAGACGCGTCATTAATATATTTTTTTTTCGCCCTTATGCCCTACGGTACAAATTAAATAGAAAGATATTATTCGGTTTTCGAGATGAAACGGTCTATGAAATTCGCGGATGCATTTGGAATCAACTCACACCGGTACCGACAACGAGCGGAAGGTGAGGTTCTGATATTTAAAGAGTACGCGAGAAAATACAGTCGTCATTTTAGTAAAAAAAATTTGGCAGATCCCACGTACCGTGGGAATCGATGTTATACGAAGCATGCGCGGGATGGTGAATGGCGTGATTTCTCACACTGAGCGAAACGTTACGGAATGACGCTACAGAAATAAGGAATTGGTATATGCACACTCATATGTTGAAGAGTCGCATATCTATTATATAACCAGTTGTTTACAGTTGCGTAACGACGGCAACAGCAACATGGGTGTTACCAACACCACAAGCGGTAAGCTGATCTGTAGAGCTTATATTCTTCAAAACTGGATAGCTCGAATTCGAACAGGACAAAGAAGGAACACAGATGCACAGGACAGGCGTTACTCCCAACTAAGCTTCATTCGGGAAAGTTTCCTTATAGATATATGCACAGCCGGGTGGCACGCGCAGGCGCACTGCACGCACGTTACTGTCACAATTACAGTTGTTATGCTTATACTTGTCGTTAGGACGGCGAACACAAGCACGTTTCACGAACCCGTGTGTATGTGTAGAAGGGGCTCTTGACAGTTCTTGAACAAGGTCATCATCACCATGATCAGTGAGCACCACTGGACCGAACTTGTTAATCGGATCCGTTCATGATCGCGGCTATGATGAGTCTACGTGTAATGAAGTGCGAGGTGCAGTGCAGCTGGTGGAAATCCTGGATGCCTCTTACGAAGAAATGATCTATTATGCCTCCTGTCATGGAGGTGGCAGCGAGGTCTTTCGATGCCCTCTCAACATGTAATCCGTCTTTCACCCAGTATAAGCACCAAACATTGTTGGGTCTTGATAAATCAATGTTGAAGTCACCGGTAATGATGAGAGGTCTGGTTCTCTCGGAAGATTTATTGTAGGAAGCATTGACGCCGGTTGTTGCGTAATCAACGTGGTCAACGTTGCGAACCACGTGGACGAGTGGATGGTACTTGAGCGTCTTCCAGGGGTGTTCTGTCTTCAGTTTCCTCACTTTCCTTGCGTCCGCCGCGGTGGTGTAGCGGTTAAGGTGCTCGACTGCTGACCCGAAGGTCGCGGGTTCGATCCCGGCCGCGGCGGTCGCATTTCGACGGAGGTAGAATGCTAGATGCCCGTGTTCTGTGCGATCTCGGTACGCGTTAAAGAATACCCGATGTTCAAAATTTCCGGAGCAATTCGCAACGGCGTCTCTCACATCATAGCGTGGTTTGCGGACATAAAACCCCAACAAATATTATTATTATCACTTTTCTTGCGTGTCAATGTGTGTGTTCGCGGTTACTGTGTTGGTTGAGACTCTGTATCACCAGTGGCACATACCCGCAAAACGTTAACTCTGGTTCACGGGTATGTGCCACACGTGACTGAGAGAAAGGGTTTCGTGACGTACGCGACATGTATTTTGTGTTATTCATGTCATGACCAGTGAATCGTGTTCGTCATACACTGCTCCCCTGCTATGCCAATTTTGGTATATTACAAGTTATGGAGGCGACCAGGGGAGCGCCCAGACGTAGGCGGCTAGATAGATAGATACGTAGATAGAAACGGCCAAAGTGCCTGAGGTTCGCTAAGAAATGCTTCGCATTTAATAAGGTACACATTCATTAGACAATGTGCTCGGGGGGGGGGGGGGGGGGGTATCACGCCCTTGATCCGACGTGGGGTCCGGGCAGGTAAGTGTAGTCGAGCGTCATTTTGTGCTCTGTATACCAAGGTAGAAAAAATTACGGGGGGTGGGGTGTGCACCCCCCCCCCCCAGCTACGCCACTGGGCCATGCTGCAGATATGTATCGTCCTCAGCAATATGAGATGGAACACTGATATCACATTTTAAAGGCCATAGCGGCTAAACACTGCTGGCGAGCGCAAAATATTCATGACACCAAATGAGCGGAAAAGTACCTATGGCAGGTTCAATACGTCACATTCAAATCAGTACATTACAAGTAATCGTCAACTGGATAAAGATGAATTCGGTGTTCCAGCTCATATGGCTCACCATACGTCTTGCCATTATGAACACGCGAAAACGCACATGGCGCTTAACTGCTACATCGAATATAAATCTGCTGCGTTATTTCTCTCACATTTCATGCGTAGCGATACATGCAGATGCGTTCGGATACGTGTAGTATCCACGATGTAAGAATAGTCAACATGCCGCAACGTGTTCCTTTAGTTTCGTGCTCCCACATTGCCAACGAACAGCGGGTGACCGAACAGCCGGCTCACTCGACGTACGCACTTTTCCCATAGTGCTCCGCGCGCCCGCGGGACATTTTGGATTGCGAAACCGCAGTCCCAGAACGCCCTAGGCGCGCAACTGCAAAACGGAGGTGTACACAGTTTACATCAGACTACGGTTAAATTGTCTATATATAATCCCTAAGCAACATTAAAGCAAATATGAATAGAGACGGTTCACTATATCATCGCTCGCTTAGTGTAAACACGGGGCTGCAAAATATTAACAAGTAAATAAAAAGGATTACGACTACGTTAACGACAATAAACAGCCTTGCGTGTAAAACGTGCTCTATAAAATAACGAAGAATGCGCGGCGCAGGTAAAGCCGGTAAGGACTCCTGGTACATCGTTCGTCGTTTAGAGGAAAAAACACAAGCCTATTCGGACATTGGCCCGAGTGAATATTTTAGCATTTGGCTGGGTAGCGCTTCCGATAGAGAATTGTTCGGCAACCCGGAAGCGACATTAGCGCTGAGCGAAACTACCGATTGATTTACGCTCTACCGGTTTGAAAAATTCAAGGCAGCGGGAACGCTTGTTCCGTATGCGGCGTGACTAGCGGTTTGCGTTCGAATTAACCAGGCCGCACACTCGCCGGTTGGGCTCCTATCGATTGATGCTTCAGAGGCAAACAACAGCCTTTCATGTTGAATCTTCCAATAGTTAGTTGAAAAATCTATAGAATATATAAGTGATGTGCGGCTACAGTTACCCTGGAAACATCACAGCCCGTCTGTATGTTTAATTTAAGATACATATAGATGTTATACATATGTACGGATGTAAATTTTACCTTTACATCGCTACTGAAAAAGTGTGTAATTGTACTTTGTATGATTTTCTTTCTTCTTAATTTTATTTTGGCTTTTATGTATTTGTTAACAATATTGTGTCCTCACTGCAGAAATCCTTTTGGAGTTGACAGTACGTCCTACATGAAATTTTTCTAAAAAAATATTCTTCTTGTCGTCTTGCATTCACCAGTTCAACGATTTCACGAAGTACAACAGACAGCTACAAATACGGAGCCGAATTCACAAAGGTTTTTGTTCTTAGTGTACTGGAAATAATGGGTAGTGGGGATCTGGCTTGGAAGGAGAAGACGACGACGAGATTATTCATAAAAGCTACGTTTCGGTGTTGTCCCGATTGTCATCTCTCGCTGCTCGGCTCTACCATCTGAGGGCTTGGTCACCCAGAACACCTCGTGACATTTGGTGGAGCTGCGGGTTACTTCCAGACCTGGAACTCCGAAACCGGACGATCCCTCCCGTGCCAACCATGCCTGACGATGCTGGGCAGAGCACTATTCCCCAGGCGTCACCTGCAGTCGTCTGTTCAGGTACGCCACGCCAACGAGACCCTCCCATCTTCAGTGGAGCTGAAGATCAAGACGTGGACTATTGGTTGTCATGGTACGACAAAGTCAGCGTCTCTAATAAATGGAATGACGCGGATAAACTCAGCTTCATCAGCTTCTACCTCTCCGGAGTCGCCAACGTTTGGTTCCACAACCACGAATCAGAGTTTCCCACCTGGACAGTATTCAAAGCTAGACTTCAAGAAGTATTCGGTCGCCCCGCCGTCCGCAAGCTTCGGGCTGAGCAACAGCTGCGCAGTCGGGCTCAACAAAAAGGCGAAAACTTCACCAGCTACATAGAAGATGTAGTTGACATTTGCCGGCGCATTAACCCGTCCATGACCGAAGACGAGAAGATAAGGAATATCCTGAAAGGCATAGAGGACGACGCCTTCCAAATGCTCTTGGCGAAAAACCCACAGACGGTCAACGAAGTGATTACACTATGCCAGAGCTACGAAGAACTGCGCAAACAACGGCTTTCCACACGACGAGCTCTAATACCAGACGGCACGCTTTCGGCTTTAACAAACAGTTCATGTGCTGTTGCTTCCGACTCGTCGTTCCTCGACCAGGTCAAGCAATTTGTTCGGGAAGAAGTCGCGCGCCAGCTGTCTCTTCTGCCAGCCGCCCAAGCGTCTGAATCGCTCCTGACTCCCGAGATCCGTCAGGTCATACACGAACAAGTCGCAGGCATCGTACCACTTGCTCATCAGCCGGCTCCAGTGACAGCTCCGCTTACGTACGCTGCAGCCGCCGCCAAGCCGAGGCCGCCGTCTGCGGCTGTGCAATACGCACCTACGCCCACCTTCTCTTCACCTTTACCCGCGACCGCAAACTATACGCCGACAAGAAACTACGGTCCACCACCGCAGCCCCTTCACCCGGCTCGGCAATACCTCGCTGAATCTGCGGCCCCTGTTTTCAATCCGTGGCGCACCCAAGACAACCGGCCCATCTGTTTCTCATGCGGATGTGCTGGCCATGTAGCACGATTCTGCCGCCGCCGTGCTTGGTATTCCGACTCTGCACGACCACAAAGCAATGGTCCGGACTACACTTACCGTTCGGCTCCTGCCGGTCCACACTTCGACGCCGCGCCTTCTTCCCGAGGCTACAGTACTCGTCGGTCTCCATCCCCTCGTCGACGCTCTCTGTCTCCCCTCATCCGCCGACCTGAAGCTGTCCACGAGGAAAACTGAATGACGCAGTTCCGGAGGCAAGAACTGCGATATCAGCGAACTGCGCAAGTCCTCATTTATTCCCGACCAATGTAATTGTCGTTTTTGCCGAAGGTATTGCCGTTCATGCGCTTGTCGATACGGGAGCAGCGGTGTCAGTTATTTCTGACCAGCTTCGTCTTAAGCTCAGAAAAGTCACGACGCCGTTTTCTGCGATTTCGCTACGTACAGCAAGCGCCGAGCCGATTGACCCATTGGGAGCGTGCACCGTCCGGGTTTCTATAGACGATGCCCTGTACCACATCGAGTTTGTCGTTCTGCCTCGCTGCTCTCATGCCATGATTTTAGGCTGGAACTTCCTGTCATCTCATGATGCCGTTATCGATTGCGCCCGTGCTGAACTTTCGCTGTCTCCATTCGGCGGCAACATTTTCGAAGATTCCTCCGGCGCCTCTTCTCGGGTGTTAGTCGCCAGCGACACCGACGTTCCTCCTTTCTCTTCCACCCTTGTACCCGTATCCTGCGCTGCATTTTCGGACTCCACAGTTCTTTTCACACCGTCGAAGCTTGCTACTCACCGTCATCCTTTCTTGCTCCCTTTTGCCCTTCTTACCGGTCGACAGGGTGTCAGCGCTCTTTATGTTGTGAACATGTTTTCTTGTCCTGCTACCTTGCACCACGCTGAGTGTCTCGGTCATGCTGACGAACTTGACCAAAGCTTTGTTTATACTGTGCCTGACAACCCGGCTTCTGTCGAGGTTGACGCCGTCGGCGTTGACGCTACTCCTGCGGAGCCGTCTCGTGAAGTCACGTTTTCTCGGTGCATTGACCCCAACCTCACTACGAGTCAGCACGCCCAGATTGTGGCCCTCCTTAACCGCTTTCGGACATCATTCGACCTACAACAAGCTCGTTTAGGCCGCACTTCCACAGTTGTCCACCACATCGACACCGGAGACCATGCGCCATTGCGCCAACGGCCGTATCGTGTGTCAGCAACGGAGTGCCGCGTCATCGACGAGCACGTAGGCGACATGCTCAAACGCGGCGTCATACAACCTTCGAACAGTCCCTGGGCCTCTCCTGTAGTGCTGGTCAGGAAGAAGGATGGCACCATTCGGTTTTGTGTAGACTACCGTCGACTCAACAAGATAACCCGTAAGGATGTTTATCCTCTACCACGTATTGACGACGCGCTCGACTGCCTCCAAGGCTCCGAATTCTTCTCGTCCATCGACTTACGGTCCGGATACTGGCAGGTCCCGGTGGCTGAGACAGACCGCCCGAAGACTGCGTTCGTCCCCCCTGACGGTTTATATGAGTTTACCGTCATGCCCTTCGGTCTGTGCAATGCGCCTGCAATGTTTGAAAGAATGATGGATAACATTCTACGCGGACTTAAGTGGCAGGTCTGCCTTTGTTATCTCGACGACATTGTCATATTTTCACCGGACTTTCAATCCCATCTACTTCGACTTGAACGCGTCCTGACATGCATCGCCAACGCGGGCCTCCAGCTCAATTTGAAGAAGTGTCGCTTTGCAGCTCGGCAGCTAGTCATTCTCGGCGATGTCGTGTCAAAAGATGGGGTGCTCCCTGATCCATCCAAACTTCAAGCTGTCGCTGAGTTCCTGCGGCCAAAGACCTTGAAAGAACTTCGCAGCTTCATCGGGTTAAGCTCGTACTTTCGCCGCTTCATCCGCAATTTCGCGACCATCATAGACCCTTTGACAAAGCTTCTTCGTGCGGACCACAACCTTTCAACCTGGTCACCAAGTTGCGAGGCCGCGTTTAATACGCTGCGTCATCTCCTGACCTCTCCTCCGATCCTACGGCATTTCGACCCCAGCGCTCCGACAGAAGTTCACACGGACGCCAGCGGTGTCGGCCTTGGCGCCGTTCTTGCCCAACGAAAGGCTGGCTTCGATGAGTATGTCGTTGCTTTCGCCAGTCGCGCACTCACGAAGGCTGAATCCAACTATTCTGTAACAGAAAAAGAATGCTTGGCTATAATTTGGGCCATAACTAAATTCCGACCTTATCTCTACGGCCGCCCATTTGACGTGATAACCGACCACCATTCCCTGTGCTGGCTTTCTTCTTTAAAGGAACCTTCCGGTCGTCTAGCTCGATGGGCGCTTCGACTCCAAGAGTACAACATTCGAGTACTCTACCGTTCCGGCCGAAAACACTCCGACGCAGATGCCTTGTCTCGCTCTCCTCTACATAGCGAGACTAATTCACCTAACGTGCCGTTATCGGCGTCGTCCATATCTGCAACGAACACTGCCTTTGGAGCAGAAGAAGGACCCATGGATTGTTTCTCTGCTAAACTTCCTGCAACACCAATCGGCACCCCCCGTCAGCCGTGCATTACGTCGCCAAGCACACCACTTTTCCGTTCGCGATGGGCTGTTATACCGCCGTAACTACCTCCAGGACGGTCGCAAATGGTTACTTGTGGTCCCTCGGCATCTCCGTTCGGATCTCTGTGCGGCGTTTCACGATGATCCACAGTGCGCGCATGCAGGGGTACTCAAAACTTACACACGCCTCCGCCTTCGTTATTATTGGCGTGGGATGTACAGATTCGTCCGTCATTATGTACTCTCATGCCTCGCGTGCCAACGCCGCGAAGATCCTCCTCGTCGTTCAGCTGCCCCGCTGCAACCTCTGCCTTGCCCAGGACGTGCATTTGATCGCGTAGGCGTCGATCTCTATGGCCCTCTACCAAGCACTTCAGACGGCAACCGCTGGGTTATCGTGGCCATCGACCATCTTACGCGTTATGCGGAAACTTCACCTTTGCCCAGCGCCTCTGCGCGTGATGTTGCCTCGTTTCCTCTGCGCCACATCATACTTCGCCATGGAGCCCCAAGAGAATTACTCAGTGATAGAGGGCGTGTATTTCTATCCGAAGTCATAGAAGCTCTTCTCAAAGAATGCCGTATCATTCACCGTACAACAACTGCGTATCACCCGCAGACTAATGGGATGGCTGAGCGCTTCAATCGCACTCTTGGTGACATGATGGCCATGTACGTCGCATCTGACCATAGCAATTGGGACCATGTTCTCCCATTTGTCACATATGCTTATAATACCGCCACGCAGGCCACCGCAGGATTTTCCCCCTTCTTCCTGCTTTATGGGCACGAACCATCCTCCACCATGGATACAATTCTTCCGTATCGCCCTGATGCCTCGGAATCTACCACCCTGTCCCAGGCTGCTGCACACGCAGAAGAGTGTCGAAAGCTCTCCCGTATGTTGACGTCAGAGGACCAGCAGCGCCAGAAACACCACCGTGATGCCGCGGTCGCGCCTGCATCCTATTCTCCTGGCTCGCTTGTGTGGCTTTGGGTGCCTGCCTCGACCCCTGGGTTGTCCCCGAAACTCATGTCAAACTACCAGGGTCCCTACCGTGTAGTGAACCAAACATCTCCCGTGAACTATATCGTGGAGCCTCTTGAACCACCTTCGGATAAGCGTCGTCGCAACCGCGAAATTGTGCATGTAGAACGTTTAAAGCGTTACTATGATCCCCCTGTGCTATCGTACCCCTAGGTAGCCGGGACGGCTTCTTTTCCCCGGGGGAGATAACTGTACTGGAAATAATGGGTAGTGGGGATCTGGCTTGGAAGGAGAAGACGACGACGAGATTATTCATAAAAGCTACGTTTCGGTGTTGTCCCGATTGTCATCTCTCGCTGCTCGGCTCTACCATCTGAGGGCTTGGTCACCCAGAACGCCTCGTGACATTAGGAACTTTTTTGTGATTGGTCGACGGTCTTCGACTATAATATTTTCGCTGTCGCCATTGGGCAGTTCCGATTCTTAGGCATAGACATAGACATAGACACAGACATAGACACAGGCATAGACACAGACATATACATAGACATAGACATAGACATAGTCTATTTGGCATTTGGTTCTTACACCAACTTTACTAGCACAAGCAAGCAAGCTTCGAGAAACTGGGCCATGATCCCTTTAACGCAAGAAGAAAGCATGCAAATTAAAGCTGATTGAGACTTTTGCTATGTTGCGTTCAACGACAAACCTTATATTGCATAGAGGACCCTTTCAGAATAGTGCAAATACGTATATGCTAGGGTTATCGCTCAACCTCTTCTGACAACAGAAGCCTAAAAAAACTGACCCGGAACATCAGTATAGCAACGTTGCTCTTTCACGTAGTACACACACACGCGGCCACTAATGCGGCGTCATTGATAAGCCTAGCCAAAACAAACATCGCCGTTTCTACCTTATCGGATTGCCTCAGGCACAAAGCAACAAAACTGCCTTCAACACTCACGCCGCTAATCACCCAGAAATCGGTCCGCCGTTCCTAGCTGTGGTCAGCTCAGAGCGGCAGCTTTGCAAATACAAGACATATAAATACCGAACGCCCCTTCAAAACAAAAACGAAAAGAAAAGTCAAAGTGCAACCCAGTGGCTTGCTGCGATAGGGAGAAAACAAAACATAAAAACAAGCGAGCGTCCGGTAATGGCCGGAAAAGATTATCGCTCGGCGGTGGCTTCCGATAGAAAGCGGATTAGCTCTAAACGCTCGCTGCTCCTCGGCGCTTGACTTCTGGGAATTTACTGGCGCGCGGGCACCGCGTTCTTCGCTGCGTGCGACTTCTCTTTTCATCGGATGCGTATACGAACGCATCGTCGCTGCCTCGATTCTCCCACGCTTTTCCCTTGCGTTTGTGCGTTTGTGCGCGCGCGCGTGTATGTGTGTCTAAGCTAAAGCGCTCCGATAACGTTGGTACCTTTTTCGCACTCACGTATACGGCTCAGACTCCGCGAGCAGTCGGCTGCGTGGCTTGAGACAGTCCGTAGTGTTAAGCTCTCATGAGAGGCGGCTACGGAATTGCTCACAAACGGACCGAGTATAAGAAGAAGCTTGCGGCAGACGCTCAGTCCTGAGCGTCGCTTTAGCAGAAAGCGCTAGACCTTGCCGAGAGCGGCTTACGGTAAACGGCTTCTTGCTTCGCAGGCAGACACCTTGCCTCTGCGGATAAACAGACGGCGGCGGTCGGCCTTTTAGCTCGCTCCATTTTCTCCCGAGAGCAGCTCGGGTATGGAGTGTCGGATGCCTGTGTTTCGCTTAGTTCTTAGCGAAAACCCGCTTTGCGACGCTATCTTTGTAGCTGGAGCTTCCAGCAGCTGCTGTCTCTCGCACACCTCTCGTTTTCTTCAATATTTCACGCGTCCTCCTTTCGACAAAACTTTTCAGCCGGCATAAATGTGGGCTCAGCAAGTATTCCGCTCCTGATGACGGAACACTGCTTTAAAATAATCGAGTGCGCGGCTGCGTTCAATTTCCTTCATATGCGGCAATCGGCTACACGCCAAGTTCTACCCACTTAACAACGTCGGGCTATTTGGTGCAATTCTAGAAGAGGTTTGAGGCATAAAATTAGACTGAAAGTAGGCTAAAAACAACCAAGTGTTCTTCGTGTCCATCAATAGTCCTCACCTCTCTTTCTTGCGCATCAAACGCTTAACAGCCTTCTACCCGCTTGTTAACTTACACATCAGCAGTCAGGGCTAGTGGACCTTGCAGTGTCCCCATTTTCTTGCCTTACACTCAACCCGAAAAGTAGATTCTCTTCTAATCGGCATTAATGCAACTGGCACTACAAGAGCGCGACATGTGTGTGTACATGTCGATCTTCCCGGAACCTTAGGTTACTCGGCATGTGCAGCTCTTAAATGTTTCATGCTAACTTGAGTCAGTGAGCATTTGACATCGAGCATGGGTCACTTCTAAATAAAACAAAAAGTGTTTAAGGTGCATCTATTGCTGGGCCGAAACGATTCTTTGTCGTATATTAGGACATGCACAAGGCGTGGACTTCGTGGTGGTGCCACTATTGGTGGCGCACGTCTTCCGAGGATACGAGTAAGATGTGGTTATTGAAAACAGGTTAGGTGGCTATTAGCCACCACCCCGTTTCAAAGTGTATGTCAACCATGATCATTTGCACCACCATCATAATAACAATAACCAGGAAGCATAGACAGAGAAACCCGGCTGCACAACACGCCTCACACGTGACGCGTATGGGACATCTAGAAAGAAAGAAAGAAAGAAAGAAAGAAAGAAAGAAAGAAAGAAAGAAAGAAAGAAAGAAAGAAAGAAAGAAAGAAAGAAAGAAAGAAAGAAAGAAAGAAAGAAAGAAAGAAAGAAAGAAAGAAGAAAGAAAGAAAAGAAAGAAAGAAGAAAGAAAGAAAGAAAGAAAGAAAGAAAGAAAGAAAGAAAGAAAGAAAGAAAGAAAGAAAGAAAGAAAGAAAGAAAGAAAGAAAGAAAGAAAGAAAGAAAGAAAGAAAGAAAGAAGGAAGGAACATTATTGCTGTGGGTTTCACATATACTATCACCTGTGAAATGGAAGTAGCTGGCGCTGTACAAAAGCGCCAACATCTCCTAAACATCATATAATAAAGAAAAAAAATGTCATTATGCCTAACTTATTCTTCGTTCACTTGGTGAACGAAGAGCAAGTTAGACATAATGTAACTCTCAAAAACGTTCTCGCGACAAGTCAGTTCCTGTATTGTTACAGTTAGCCTGATTTATAAAAAAAATCACCAATGAGCGACATTTTACGTCCGCTCGAGAAGTGCTGCCGACACGGCAGCAAAAGAAAAAACAAAGTCTTGTCGAAACCCGGAGGGCCCATAAAGATGACTTTACTTTCTCGTAGTGCTGTGTAGCGCTTTGAAATGTATCTGGAACTCCGTGGATTTGTAGTGCACATTGAGTACTTGCTTCCAATTTCAAATGAATATTTTATACATGATTTGTTCCTCGATAAGATCGTATGAAATGTACGTTGTTGTGCAATATTGTAAGCATATTATGAGGACGAAGGGCTGAGAGACTATACCATAATGTTATCTGTAATGTTTGACTTCAGTTACCAATTTATTTACGTCTGTACCACTTATTCAATCTTGTAAAGTAAGACAATGTCGGTAGCTTATGGATATGAAGCGCGCATTATTTTGTTCACTAGGAAAGCCGGATCGGTCTTCCATCAAACTTATATCACGTGAGTGTGAAGGTTTTCGAATTATCCAGAAAACTTTACTCATAGGAGGATCCTAGCACATCACGTGTTCCACCGAACTGGAAGCCCTCGAACGTGATTGGTTCACGCTGGGCGCACTCCTCGTCAGAGTCACGCTGAAAACACCCATTTGGCAGCAGCGAACCGACAGATTTGAAGACATCACCTGAAACTGGGAAGGGATAGAAAGACGTGTCTTTTTTTTATCTCATTCATCTCAAATCTTTTCGACCGTGTAACGGCAAACTGAATCTCGCGATCATACCGGAGAAGATGACGAAAAACGTGTACGTAAGGAATGAGGAAGAGGAACGGTCCAGAATAAAGAATAGCGCCGCAAAACCCGAAATAGAGAAAGAAAAAAACGAAAAATTTATTTAACCGCCTTCATCGAACCGCAGGGCGCGTTCTCTATCGCGCGTCGTCCTTCTTTGCGATCTGCGGTGAAGAAAAGCGAAGAAACGAACAAAAAAAATGCCGTATCATCTCATTTTCCATATCTAAACCACAGCACGTCAATTCGAGCTGGATGTGTGGAGTAAACAGCTCGAGGCAAAGTTCTTTTGCCCCCACCTCTCCTCCTCTCTCCTCCCTCCAAGATCCCCCCTCTTCATCTCTCCATAGTCCTCGAGGTATACACGAAGAGCTCGCATTCATCCCTCCAGCGCTCGCGTTTGTTCGCGCCAAACAGGAAAGCCGAGGCACAACGCTGCAGGGAAGAGCCGAGGTACGCGAGGTAAAACAAACGGAAACCAATCAGAACCAGAAGCGAGCTCCGTTTGATCCACTTAGGGCAACGACTGCGACGCCGGTGGGTCGAGGGAGGAACAAGCAGCGCATGCTTTCTCCAGGCCTACTCGCCGCCTGCGGCCGTTGTTCCGCCGCTATTTCTATACGGGCTTGTTCCTACCGCGTCGGTTTCAGGCTGCGAGCTCGTGCACTGTGAATAGTTTGTAGGGGAGCAGAAAGAAGAAAAGCAGCGGATCAGTCAGGCGGGTGAAGCACGCGCAAAACAAACGGAGTGAATCCGCGGATAAGCTGAGGGATGTTTTCGACCTGCATAGGAGTCCTCCCTCGCGTCCAATTCGTATAACCAGTAAAAGAATCGGGTGACTCGTTGTCTTTAATCTTACGGAGCTGACTGTTAGCCTATTCCTGAAAAGTTCAGTGATCAGCGCGTCGGTCGCGCAGTTCGCTGAACTGATCCGCCAGGTTGTTACTTCACTGATCGAATCCCGCGCACGTTTGCCTTGTTTTGAGTTATCTACAATGATCAGTTTATTGCAAGTGACCTTTCTTCACTTAATACGAGCCGAATACCAGCGAAACGGTATTTTTCGTCTTCTTTTTCACGATGCGAAGTAGTGGCAGCGTTGGCTTAGGCAATGTTACACATCACCACCGTTGATTTAGTTTTCTCTCCTTTCTGAGTTTGAGTTTGCTCAAGTGCGCTCGCAATAGGCGACCTGCAAAAAAAAAATTCTAGAGCACAGTACAATTTAGCATGCAATCAATGACACTGTAAGTACTACGCATAGGGCGACGTCGACTCGCTGTTTTCACTCGGATGACTGTCTTCTTTTTTTTTTTTTTTTGCACTTACTGATTACCTTAAACGTGTGTAGAAAATCATACGCGTTAACGACATATTTGAGCGTACACCCATATACTGCAGGATGAGCAACTTTGCTTGTAGCGAAAACCTGCCGCTGTGCGCCATGAAAATTTCGTACGACAATTTCTTGAGCCACTTCGCCGGTTACGTACAGCTTTCAGTGCACACGAATGATCCGGCCTTTAAAGGAGTCCTGACACAAAAATTTTCGCCCCGCGTTTTCTTGCTGCAATGTGTTGCTGGGGGCCTGTTAGTCATAACACGGCACATCGTTTGCTGCAGCGCGTGACAGATAATTAATTACAAGCTCCTCATTACCGACACAGCCTCAGTTTCGGTTTGACAGAGCTCCAAAAACGACAAGCCGCTGGGTGCAACTATCACCACCTAGCGAGTGAAACGCTCGGTCACGTGAGCACACAGAACAGTGACGCATTTCCGCGCGGTCTGTCGTCGCCGGGCTCATCGTCGTCTGATGGCGACGATTTTCTTGCGGCGGGGATGGAAGGAATTTTCGACGTGGTGAATCACTTCAGGTTTGACCCGCTGGCGAAAAGCGATTCGTCGGGAAGCGCGTCAAAACAGAAATGGTGGCTACGACGTCATCATAACTTGTACCGGCTGCAACGGTTACGTAGGGGAAGTAGGGGGGTCACCTCGGGTCACCTCCGAGGGTGTCAATGCACCAGGTGCGGCCTATAATGCTGGATCGCGCTCGCGAACTTCAAAATTCATATAAAATACCTTCCAAGCTTTATTCGCTGTCGATATTTTGCAGATGGGACACGCACGTACACGGGAATCGATCGAGCAGGCTATCTCGGCCGCGAAATTTTGTGTCAGTACCCCTTTAAGACTCAAGATGCATACGTTTCGTTCACCGCCGTCGTTACATGCTGGAAGCTCGTAGTAATGAAAAGCTCACTACAAAAGCCGCGTTTGGTAAACAGTGCGCACGTGTTTGTTAAATCGCGGCTATAGCGCAAGAAATGAGCGCATCTGTCTCCTTATGCCCTTGCACTTGTCACTCATTCGCGCTACAATCATCAGGTATAAAGTAGTACCAACTATAGTTAGAGCATCTACCTTCCAATGTTCCTTTCTGTTTTTTGTAAATGAAAATATAAACTATTTACGAAGTGGGCATAAACTCGCGTTTATTTAGAGACACATTGACACCGCAGTTTAGTGCAGTAAAACGCAAGACGTACAGCAATGCCAGCAGTAAAATAACAATCACAACATTCGTGCTTAGCGAAGATGCCCAACAAAGTACAGGGAACCCGTAGTGTTCCACCGAGCGTAGCCAGGGCCTGTCCATCAGCGCGCGAAAACTTCGGCTCTTGATCCTCGCTATCGTAGCAACTGCTGCGACTGCGTTCAGAATGCCTTCATCCTCCTAACGGACCGCCAAGCTGCCTCCTCGCCACCTCCAGAGTTTGGTGGATGTTGCTTGGCTTCAGGCCGAGAGAGAGGGTAGTCACGCAGAGAGAGGAGGGGGCGGCCTTACCGTGCGACATTGCGGAGTGTTCCACAGACGCACACTCACGCGCATAGGCCGTTCACACGACGACGCCCGCGTGCCATCTCGAGACCTTCTTCCATCGCCGGTGGCGGCGAAGGCAGTGCTGCAGCTTGGCCCAAACTTCCTGGGCTAGGGAGGAGCTTTGGAGAAGGGTGAGCCACGGATTCCCTCGGGGCCCACAAGAAAGAAACCCCCCCCCCCCCTTTCCTCCCATTCCCAGTTTCCCCTATCCCTCCCCAAAAAAGATCGGGAGACGCGCGCGCTTGACTTGAGATCCCCAGCCCCCAGGGGCAAGGCACCGACGACAAGGACAAAAAGTGGAAGGGAAAAACAAGAAGGAAAGGGGAAGACGGAAACAAGTCGAGGAGCACATCGCCAATGAAGAAAACGCGCTCGAGTCTGTCGCTGATGCCAGGCCCCCAGCGTCCCTCGCATTCTCCGTTTTTTGTTTGTATTTCTTTCTTTCTGTCGTTTCTGTGCCTACAACTTTCCTACAGCGTCGCAAAAACTTCGTCGCCACTTCTTTTTCGGCTGGTTTGTGTTTACGGGTCCGTGAGCTGCTTGGCTTCGCTCGATGCGCGACGATCGCGAAGCCTTTCTAATTGTTTGCGCCTTCCGGCAGTGGAGGAGCTTATATGTGCATTTACGGTACATCTCACGATGCAATCTGAAGCGCTTGTATTGCTTTCCTATTTGCTTAGGACGTAGCGAGGAACGCGCATTAACTCGATGCGAATGCCCGTACGCTAATGCATCGTTGAGCGAACAAAAGATTGATTTCATCGAAGGAGCTGCGTTCATTGTCCTTCGCGTTGTTTGCAACGAAGCACGAGAGTCAGAACGTGCTCCGAGATTCTGCTCGTGCTCCTTGGTGCTTTCGAATAAAAGGCATTTCCGATTGCGAACAAAAGCCCTCCTCCAAACTCAGTTTTTGTTGTATTCTTTGGTGTTATTTGTATTTTTATTTGCTTTGAACTAGTATTAAGCACTTTTCTTGTACATTGTCATAATCTCCTATCCATTTGTGCATTCCTCCAATAGTGGTTAACGTCTTATTGGCAACAATAAGTACAGTCAAAGGACAACGTCGTGTTTGATTACCAAACAAAATTGGCACATGCCAAGCGATCCGTTATTATTGCCTGTCATTGGCCTTAGGTTAAGCAAGCTCTGTTACCGGCTATGTGTCATTCAAAAGCGTCAAGCATTCTTGCATGATACGAGTATTTCAAGGCACCAGGAAATTATCTAGGGTTCGCGTGGCAGTCTTGTTTAAGCGCCTGCGTGCGTGTTCTTTTTTTCATTCTGCTAACTCTTCTTGATGGCTACATAAATACTACACACCATGCGTTACCTGTGCCTAGACTGTACCACAGTCCTTCAATACTTTTTCTGGTCATGAAATTTCGCCTTCACGCTATGGGGGAGCTTGATATGGCGCGCAAAGCTGCCGCGCCGCGGCGCCGCCATCGCTTAGAGGCCACACGCCGGCCACGCCACCCTTCTCCGGATTGATTCGGAGGAGACCGCAGTTGCGGCCGGCACGAGCTGAAAGTTTGCACGTGTACTCTGTATCTGTGATTCCTTTTTGGATAAGGGCCAAGTTCAGGTATTGTACAGCAGAAGCGGTACGTTCGCGTGACGATACCGTTTAGGTGTTGTGGACCGAGCTGCCGCTTAGGCTGCAAGGGCACTACTGAAAAGGTATCGCTACTTTGCATGCTAAGTGTTCTTGGGCAGTTAGAGAACTGGAAGTGAGCCATAACGCGGCAAGAAACGGACAACTTCAGCATAGATCCGAAGCATGTTCGTGTGTCTGCGAGGCACTTTGATTAATCGGGCATCATCCGTGTGGACGATTTCACGATAAAAGGTGACGCCGTATCGTTGCCGAGAGGCAAGCGGCGCCTCAGGACTAACGCCATTTCTCGTGGGTTCCACGGCATGGCAGCCTACTTTACGAATCAGAAGTCGCGACGACGGACAGCTTGAACGCCACTGAAATCACTGAAACGACCTCGAGAGCCATTGTGTGCAAAGGGGGTTTTCAACCGTGATGAACCGGCAATTAGCTACTTATTCTTCCAACAACAACAACAACAACAACAACAAAAAGACAAGATGCAAGATTTCTGTGTCAATACTCCCTTAAGATGTCTTTTGATCTCTACGCTACCCCAGTGCTGTGGTAAGGCGAAAATTACCTGTTATGTATCATAAGCATTGCACGGCTTCATTTCCTTCAAAGAAAGATCGCGATTACAATCCTATTAAGCGTCCTGGTTCGCGAAGGAAGTACGGCACTGAATGCAAACGTGCGTCAAACCTCGTCATTCTGCTCGTGGGAGATATAGATTAAGAAGCGCGATGCGGAGTCAGGGGGACATTTTAATTATTGCGGTTTTCATCGGGGATATTGACAACAAGAATCGCGTTATAAAACTGTGTTACACAATTGGACTGACGCACGAAAAAGCAAAGCTTTCGAGGTCTGAAAATGACAACAGTTCCCATCAAGCAAGCGTTTCACTGACGGCAACGATCTGCCGATGTAAATGTTCCAAACAGATTACCGGCAAATGAAAGCTCACCGTCCTAGAACATTTTCTGTTACATAAAATTAGTCCATAACCACTGCTGGAACGACACGCGTGCAATCGGAGCTTCGGGAAATAACAGTGCACGACTTTGAGCTCAGGTTGTCATGCATTTAATGGTAACGCCGCTGATGTAGCAAAATGTCTAAGCTGGCACACTGAGCTGCCAGCCGTATTTGAGATTGTTTACTTTTTGTATGCGCCTTGTCTTCGGTAAGACAACGTTCTCAGAAGTTTTAAGTTTAGTTCGTGTAATTGCTACGAGAAAATAGCATGTAAATATTGTCTAAAAAGAGCGGGGCTTTGGGCTGCGACGTACTAGAGAAGAAAAAAATACAAGCGTCAACTACGGCGGCCGCTCCGCTGGGTGCCCTTTCTTTGACTGTGGCGCCCCTAGCGACCGCCACTAGCTCTATATTAAACTGAGGCGTCAGTTTCGTGACCAGAAAAGATATTGATGGACAATGGCTGTACCTAATGAAAACCAACAGACAACGCAGTCAAGGAAGGTATAGGGGGCATTATTTGTAGTCTCCTAACCGTAGTGTAACTGACTGGATTCCAAGAGAAGGCAAACGCGCCAGGGGGAGACAGCAAGTTAGGTGGGCAGATGAGATTAAGCAGTTTCCGGGTATAACGTGGCAGCAGCAAGCACAGGATTGGGTTGATTGGCGGAACATGGGAGAGGCCTTTGCCCTGCATTGGGCGTAGTCGGGATGATGATGATGATTATGATGATGATGATGATTATGATGATGATGATGAACGGTAGTGTAGTAATTACGATATAAATAACGCGAAGAACGGAAAGCAGCTCGAAATAGCCAGCGCATCGCTTGAGCCCAAAGGACGCACGAAAAGAACGCATACAGGACGAGCGCAAACTAATGCGTCACAGCTCGACACTTGAAGCGCACTGCTCAAACATAAAGCAGGACGCACGAAACGAACAGGTACACACAAGACGAACGTGAACTAATTGTCACGGTTGTTACTTATTTCTGTTTGAACAGCGCACTCCTTTCGCAAACGCGGCCGCTGCAGCGAGCGCAGTAACCTTCGTGCCCCCCCCCCCCCCCCCGCTCCACCGTAGAGGCCGCCCCTTATTTCCTAGAGATAAGCGCACGAAGGCGACCACGCCCTGTAGGGCGAACAGCAACGGCGTTCGCAGGAGCGGGGCGACGATGTTTAAAGCGCGCCACGCGCGCACGTCGCGCCATCTATGTGTTCACTAAGAAAGCATGCTGAAGTAGGTGGTGTATATAAATAGCTCGCCGTTAGCCGGCTGTAAGACGTTGCTGTTTGTGGCCTAACGTCTAACGCCGCGCGCTGGCAAGCGAGAGGTCGCACGTTCGAGTTCGCGCGTCGGAAAGTTTTCTCAATTATTTTTCTTTGGGGCTTTTTATATATATATATAATTATTTATTTTTATTATATCTTTATATAATATTATAATA